>NW_016807758.1:2039218-2061458 GCF_001698545.2 Rhinopithecus bieti
GGTGCAGCACACCAACATGGCACATGTATACATATGTAACAAACCTGCACGTTGTGCACATGTACCCTAGAACTTAAAGTATAATAAAATTAAAAAAAAAGCCAGAAAAAAAAAAAAAAGAAAATTTGCTCATACTGTGCCAAGCATGTGTAAACTGAGACTTACTGAGGGAGAAAGAGATTCATGTCTTTTCCTATATGTTCACTTTATATTTTAATAGAGTGGAATGATGAGTGGAATCACCTACACCATTAATGTTCCTCTAGCTCTGGAAAGTAATTTTACTTTGTCTAAATTCAAATATATTGTATGTATGTTGGGAGGCTGAGGTGGGCAGATCACCTGAGCCCAAGAGTTGAGACTGCAGTGAGTTGTGATACCACCACTGCACGCCAGCTTGGGTGACAGTGAGACCCTATCTTTATATATATATACACACACATATATATATGTATATATATAATACACAGACACAAACACGTAATGTGATTGCCTCAACTATTTCCTCCTCCACCATCTCCACTCTTTTCAGGTACAGAAATTCATTTATTTACAAACAGTTTAAGTTCTGAAAAGCTGTTCATAAATTCTTTCTGTAAACAATTGCTAACATCTTCCTTTGGTGTCAGGCATTGCTGAGAAACTTATTTCGGTTGGTTGCTTTGTTCATATGTACAGAACCTTATGAGTTGAAAGTAGAGGAATTTCTGTGTGTGGGACCTGTGAACCTAGGCATTTACTGTCTCCTGGTCCTAGGACCCTGCTTTGCTTTGTGAAGTTTGCTCTTCAGAAAGATTCCTGTAACCTTCTCCCACTGGAAATGACTCAAGGCCGGGAACTTCTAATTTTCAGGACGTACGCTTTTTTTTCCCAACTTTTTTTTTTCTTTTTAAAAAGTGCTTTATGTCCAAAGGATTACTTAATTCCCCAAGGATGAGTTAATTCAGGCATTATTGTACCAATAGTGTTTTATACAGTTGTGGAACTGGGAGGGGACCCTGGTGCACCTGCAATTCTGAAGGGTCCATTGTATCTGGGGGAAACAGAATGGAATGTAAAAAATGTTTACATTTATGTGAGGGGCAGGTCAAGAACAGGTTAAACTAATTACGATAATAGGGGTTAGAATAGAGCAGTGGTGCCACAGTATTTGTGTGTATCAGAATCACCTGGAAGACTTCATTAAAACAAGATCTCTGGGCTCTACAGAATTGCTGAACACTATATCTAAGGTAAGGCCTTAGAAAATCTATTTTTAAGAAGTTTCTAGGTGTTATTGATACTGCTGATCAGCCTTGGTCAGATTAGTTAGAAGTTTATGCTTTTGCTAATTCAAGAATCCTTTGTCTTTTGTAGGAGGAGTTAAATGTAGAGATCCAGGGTTTGGGAGTTCTCTGAATGGGAGTATGCAGGTGCTCCTGAGAGAGAAAATGAAAATGAATGCCAAGAGAAGGAGGATAATGTGGAATGTGCCGAAATTTATTTCATATCTCTTTCCCTATTGAAAGCGTCCTTATTTGGGGTTTACTTTTTTATTTTTATTTTATTTTCTGAGATGGAGTCTCACTCTGTTGTCCAGGCTGGAGTGCAGTTGTGCAATCTCAGCTCTCTGCAACTTCTCTCTCCCGAGTTCAAGTGATTCTCCTGCCTCAGCCTCCCAAGTAGCTGGGATTATAGGCACCCGCCACCACACCCAGCTAATTTTTGTATTTTTAGTAGAGATGTGGTTTCACCATGTTGGCCAGGCTGGTCTGGAACTCCTGACCTCAGGTGATCACCTGTCTCGACCACCTAAAGTGCTGGGATTACAGGCGTTAGCCACTGTGCTCAGCCGGGGTTTACTTTTTTAAATGAAAATTACATATGGATGCTTTCAAACATAATATGTAGAGAAAACAGCATAATTCACCCCTAGTGTTACTTACCACTCACCTTTTAATAGTTTCAGTTTTAGCTGTCACACTCCCTTTCTTGAGGGGTGTTTTGATATTTAATGGAGTGTTTCAGATTTTCTTACTTTGTGATTCCATCATTTTTTTCTGTATTTATTAGTTGTGATTCTTCTATAAAGAAGATTTTCTGTCAGTTTTTTGATTACTTTGAAATACAGGAAGAGGATACATGCTTAAAATTTGTAGAATAAGTTGTCTTCACAATAAGGCTTATTTTTACTCTTTATAGGATTAGAAGGAGTTTGAGGCTTTTAATTTTTTAAGAGAAGTTTTAAAAAATGAAGCATAACTTACATACTACAAAATACGTAAATCTTTTTTTTTTTTTTTTTTTTTTTCTGCCCAGGCTGGAGTGTAGTGGTGCGATCTTGGCTTACTGCAAGCTCCGCCTCCCGGGTTCATGCTATTCTCCTGCCTCAGCCTCCGGAGTAGCTGGGACTATAGGCGTGCGCCACCACACCTGGCTAATTTTTTGTATTTTGAGTAGAGATGGGCTTTCACCGCGTTAGCCAGGATGGTCTCTATCTCCTGACCTTGTGATCCGCCCGCCTCGGCCTCCCAAAGTGCTGGGAATCGCAGGCGTGAGCCACCGTGCCTGGCCAAAATATGTAAATCTTAAATGATGTACTCTTGGTGAATTTTACACCGTCCAGATCAAGTTGCCAACATCTCAGTCAACCCCTTTTCAGTTAGCCCCCTCTTGCAGAGTTAATCTCTGTCCCAGGGATTTTCAACATATGAACTCCAGATTGGCAGAATCAACATCACCTGGAAACTTGTAAAAAGTACTTTTTCCTAAGGCTTTACCTTAGATATGTTGATTCAGAAACTCTGGGAGTGGAGTCCAGAGATCTTGTTTNGAGTGTAGTGGTGCGATCTTGGCTTACTGCAAGCTCCGCCTCCCGGGTTCATGCTATTCTCCTGCCTCAGCCTCCGGAGTAGCTGGGACTATAGGCGTGCGCCACCACACCTGGCTAATTTTTTGTATTTTGAGTAGAGATGGGCTTTCACCGCGTTAGCCAGGATGGTCTCTATCTCCTGACCTTGTGATCCGCCCGCCTCGGCCTCCCAAAGTGCTGGGAATCGCAGGCGTGAGCCACCGTGCCTGGCCAAAATATGTAAATCTTAAATGATGTACTCTTGGTGAATTTTACACCGTCCAGATCAAGTTGCCAACATCTCAGTCAACCCCTTTTCAGTTAGCCCCTCTTGCAGAGTTAATCTCTGTCCCAGGGATTTTCAACATATGAACTCCAGATTGGCAGAATCAACATCACCTGGAAACTTGTAAAAGTACTTTTCCTAAGGCTTTACCTTAGATATGTTGATTCAGAAACTCTGGGAGTGGAGTCCAGAGATCTTGTTTTAATGAAGTCTGCGGGGTGATTCTGATACACACAAGCACTGTGGAACCACTGTTGCATTCTAACGCATATTATCATAATTAGTTTAATCAGTTCTTGACCTTACTGTCACATAAATCGATCAACCGAACATTTCTTACATTCTATTCTGTTTCCCCCAGATGCACTGGATTTTTTCCTGTGCCCCTGGGTGAGAAGTCTTGCTGCAATTTAAGGCTTCCCCAGCAGTTTAAGGCTTTTGCTTCAGAGGACAGAAGGAGGCAGGGAAGTGAGAGGCTTTGTATTTGTTTCAGTGCAGCCTTTGATCACCTCCTGCATGCCTGTGCCATTAAGAGGGGGCTTTCTCATATGTTTCTCTTGAATACTAGGAGGAGGAGCTTGCTGTTGTGCTAGTCCACATTTGGCTTTTAAGCAGACGTTAAAATGTTAGCTTATTACTCCTTTTTGTGGTGGTCATTTCTGTCTCTTATGCTCAGCCAAAAGTGAAACTGTTAAATGTCCCATCTCTTCTTGGAGGAGCTTGTCTCCCTTTGGAATTTGGTTTACTTAGTTGCCTTACAATATCAGCTTTCTGATGGGCTTATGAAAGGTTATGATTTTGAAGATTATCTGGCTCTTCCAGGTTTTTAGGTAGGAGTGAAATTAATTGCAACTTTTTACATCAAAAATGGAAATCTGACCTTCATATAAATGGAATCACACTATATTTATCTTCAAGTCTCTGGATTCTCTTGTTTAAAGGAGCCTGTTAGTTTTATCTGTATTGTTGCGTATAACAATAATTAGGTCTTCATTACCATGTTGTATTCTATTATGTGGAAACTACCACTAACATTTTTCTTTTTTTTTTTTTGAGATGGAGTTTCGCTCTTGTTGCCCAGGCTAGAGTGCAATGGTGCGATCTCATCTCACCACAACCTCTGCCTCTTGGATTCAAGTGATTCTCCTGCCTGGCCTCACTAACATTTTTCTATGAAACTATAATTCTAATGTATGTAGATCTTTACAAAATGTTTCATGTTTAGGTATTACTGTTTGTCATATACTGAGCAAGCTTGGACTTCAGTAATGTATTCTGGTGAATCAAACCCAGTATGTGCCATTAGTGAATTTATGGCCTAGTAGTCTTCCGTCCATGTGAATGTTACTCCTGTTACTCTTATTCCTGATGCTGGACTTTCTATGGCTTAGTCCCTACTGCCCATTTAATTTAATTTAGGGAACTTTGCTCAAACAAATCCTATATAGACTGAAATGTTAAATGTTTGCTTGTGATTTGACCTGGTGTTTGCGAAATGTGTGTACTTAATTGTTATACTTGTCTACTATTTTAAAAGGCAGTATATGGGTCAGTATTCATGTAGTTTGGCACTAGCCCTCTGCACATTAATGATATTTGCATGCCCCACAGGTATTTGAGTTTTGTGTTCCCATACCAACTGGTAAAATTTGGAGGGAGAAAGTTTTATGGTTTGGCCAGGGGAACTTCTGGTTCCTCTTTACTTGTTAGTATTTTTGTTCTTTTAAATTTAAATTTCAGGAAGTAATACACATTGGATCTGCATAATAACACTAAGAATTTAATGTTCTTAAAACACAAATTCCCTGTGAGCCTAACTTTTACAAGTTACTTTGAACTCCATTTATGTGAGTGAAAATGAAGTTGTAGCTGGAGCACAGAAAGGTCATGTTGATACAATATTATAGAGCCTTTGTGTTGAGCATGGCATGTCCTCTTTAAAGTCTTGAAGAATCTGGAAGTAAGTGCACTGTTTTAAACCTTTACTTTGGCTAAAGTTGTCATTTTTGCTCATCTAATTGGTATTTTATTTTATTTTATTTTATTTTAGAGATGGAGTTTCACTCTTGTCACCTAGGCTGAAGTGCAATGGCGCAATCTTCGGTCACTGCAACTCTCTGTCTTTAGGGTTCAAGTGATGCTGTAGCCTCAGCCTCGCAAGTAGCTAGGATTACAGGCACCTGCCACCATGCCCAGCTAATTTTTTTATTTTTTTTTATTTTTTATTTTTAGTGGAGATGGGGTTTTACCATGTTGGCCAGGCTGGTCTCAAACTCCTGACCTCAGGTGATCCTCCTGCCTTGGCCTCCCAAAGTGCTCTGATTACAGGCATGATGAGCCACCATGCCTGGCTGCTTATTTAATTGCTATAATCAAGCCTTTGAGTCAGCTTATGCCACAGATGATAGCCAGGAAAAAATGGGAAAAGGGGATATGAGAGAAGTAGTTGAGTAACACAAGGTTAAAAAAAATCACTTTAAATTCTGATCTAGTTGTCTGAATGTGAAAGCCAATTTCAGAAGTAACTGCTTATACGTGTGTAGTCATCAGTACTGTTGTTCAGTTAATTGCTCTTGTACTTAGTAGTGAGTTTATGTCTGTTTAAACCCCTAAAACGCAGACAGTTTATACCTTCTAAAAAACTATTTGAAAACTAGAAAAGACAGTGAGTGGGTGGTTCCTCAGATGATGAGGTAATGGATATGAAAGGAGTTTGAAAAAGTGACAGCTCTTACTGTTCTGCTAAATTTCTGTAATTAATACCTAGGTCCTTTGCCGTCTTTATGCTTCTCCTCTGACATTAGCCATTCAGTCCCTTCCTTCATTCTTGTCCCTTGCTGACAGTAAGCTTCTCAGAATACAGGCATGCATCGCTTAACGAAGGGGATCTGTTCTGAGAAATGTCTCGTTAGGCCATTGTTGTTCTGCGAACATCAGAGAGTATACTTACACAGACACAGATGGTATAGCCTACTATACACCAAGGCTATATGGTATACTATCTTGCTCGTAGGCTACAAACTTGTGCAGCATATTACTGTATATACTGTATATATATATATATATGCTGTAGGCAGTTATAACACAATGGTAAGGAATAGTTTATCTAAAGTTATCTAAACATAGAAAAGGTACAATAAAAATACTATATAAAAGAGAAAAAATGGTGGTATACCTGTATAGGGCACTTGAATGGAGCTTGCAGAACTGAAAGTTGCTCTGGATGAGTTGGTGAGTGAGTGGTGAGTGAATGTGAAGGCCTAAGACATCATTGCACACTAGTATAGACTTCATAAACACTATACAAACAGGATACAATAAATATGTAAAAATTAAAGTAATTGCATTACAATGTTACAATGGCTACCATGTCACTAGGCTATAGGAATTTTTCAGCTCCACTATAATCTCTTGGGACCATCGTTGTAAATCGCTGACTGTAACATCATTGTGTGACCCACTGACTGTATTTCATTTCTTTGTCATGAAGGCAGTTTTCATTGGCCCTGGAATCAGGTAAACTTGAACCTGAATCCTCTTTGACAGTTTATGAATTTGTGACTTTGGGACAAGTATAGTAGCCTCTCTGAATCTTGGTTTTAGCTATTTAAGTTGGGAAGATATCTACTACCCTATAATGTTATAAAGATTAAACAAAAAGGATGAAGTGGTAAGCATGGTACCTATCATGTAAGTGCTTAATCATATTTGCTGCTGCTTTTCCCTTATTCAGTTTTGGATTCCTTTTAAAAGTGAGAAACTTGTTTTATGGTTTTAAAACAAGGCATTTATAAGTATTTTTGAAAAAAAAATTTTTTTTTTTTTGAGATGGAGTCTCGCTCTTTTGTTCAGGCTGCAGTGCAGTGGTGCGATCTCGGCTCACTGCAACCTCTGCCTCCTGGGTTCAAATGATTCTTGTGCCTCAGCCTCCTGAGTAGCTTGGATTACAGGTGTGCGCCATCACACCTGGCTAATTTTTGTATTTTTGGCAGAGACAGGGTTTCACCATATTGGCTAGGCTGGGCTTGGACTCCTGACCTCAGGTGATCTGCCTGCTTCGGCTGCCCAGAGTGCTGGGATTACAGGTGTGAGCCTAATTTTTCAGGCCACCTGGCCTGAAAAAAAATTTTAAAATATGAAATACCAATACTGTAAATGTGCTATACTTTAAAAAATTATTCTTAAAGAAACTAAAAAAAATCTGACATTTTCAAGCACTATTCCAGATATTAGTCTAGTTCACTATTAAATTAAAGCTCACAGATGGTACTAAAGTGTCTCAGAGAAGATTATATCATTAGATGATGTAGGCAACATATATTTTTTCAAATTGTTAATGAATGGATTTTTTAGACACCTCACAGATTACAGATTAGGTAAAGTGCATCAAAGACAGCTTGGCTACCAAAATGAAGCAGACTCACAATGTCTATTTTATTTTATTTCAAAATTATAAGCAAATATAAGAGAAATTTTCTTGAACATTTAAAGACAGAAGGTATCTCATCAACAAATGAAGTGATAATATTCATAACGTAAACTTCATAGTGGAGCTGTCAGACTAGTTTATCTTAAGACCAAAGTTCAAGATGATTGATGTCATTTGTGTTGCAATTATTTGTACATTTAGAAATCAATATTCTTTATAGAGAATAGCACAATCAGGTTCTAACATTATTCTTTTCTCCCACAAATGGTGGAACCACAAACACTAGTAACAGTGTGTATGTCTTTCGGGCTCATCTTGTGCCTCTGAGTTATTAATACCGAAGATGCTCGTGGGAGGTAACATGTATTACCCTCATCTTAGGCAGGAAAATAGAGACACAGAGAAGGGAAAGAGTATGATTTTCTTTCTGTGGTCTACTTGTGACGGGCAGGGAAATGTTAAAAGCCTTTCTGATTCACAGGCTCTTTAGTCTTTAACATGTATTATTTATTGATTTGCAAAATGACCCTAATATGTAATATCAATACCAATTTTCTTATGTTTATACCAAAAGTGGTTGTAGATGTTTTGTGGAAAAGACCATTATCAAAAAATGAGGAAGACAGTTGTCTGGCATGGATAGTGCCACTGTCCCTTGCTCTGCTCCTGGCAAACATTGCTGTTTGATCATGTCACTACTTCAGATTTGAAGCTAGATTTGACCTCAGCATCCTTTTGTTTTTTAAAAATTTTAATGTTAAATTTTTAGTGGAGATGAGGTCTCATTATGTAGCTCAGTATGGTCTTCAACTCCTGAGCTCAAGCGATCCCCTCGCCTCAGCTTCCCAGACTGTTGAGATTACAGGCATGAGCCACTGTGCCTGGCCTCAGAATCTTTTTCAACATATTGCCCAAGGGAGCTATTACCAGTCAATCACAGGTCCACAAAACAAAGTTCTTTTTTAGTCTTTCCTTACTGTTAAATTAATCTGCATTAAGAGATTATGCATTTACTTACAAGTTTAGGATCTGTTAAATTTGTATTCCTGTAACTGACCTCAAAGTACAATATATAAGACTTAGTTTATGTTCTCAGCAGGTTTACTTTCCTGTGGGTCAAATAGACATACACACAATTAGAAGACAAACTCAGCTATATTATTGCTGTGAAGAGAATAGAGAGTGATGTAAGATTAATTTTAACTGGAAATGTTGGTGGATGTGGTGATTTTGGACTTTGAGGATAGAATCTTCCAAGTGGTCTTTAGCAAAGGCATAGAAGATAGAAAATATAGGATGGATTTTGGGGAATGACAAGTAACATATCTTGACTTAAGTATATAACAAGGATAAGGTAGAACCAAATAGCATAGCTTGCTCCCTGTACAATGAGTTTTGGGTTTTATTTTGTTGTTCCTAGTCTCACAGATGGTTTTTAATCAGTAGAATGACGTGATCCAGGTCTGTGCTTTAAGAAGATAACTGCTGACAGTTTGAATAGAAGTAAGGTTGGAATCTTGACATAAATGTAGGAATCCTTGGTAGTAGTACAGGAAGAAATGATGAGCATAAGAACTAAGATTGTGGAATGGAAGTGGTGAATTTAGAATAAATTTTAAAGGTAAAATTAATGTGATTCCTATAGGATTAAATTATCCCTAGAGGCTCCAGCATTTCTTTGGAAGGATATCCAGTTATTTCCTTTGTGTATTCCAAGTTTAAAAAAATTTTTAAAGGTGATTTTTTTCTCTACTTGTATTTCTGGAGAATTATTTCTTTAACCTTGATATTTCTTTAACTTAACTAGGATATGTATTTGCATCTGTGATTTGGTATATTTTTTTTTCCTTCCATAGATTTTTTTCACCTTTATTTTAGGGATATTTTCTATTATGTCCTCCTGCCTTTTATCTTCCATTTAGTTAGTTACTCTACTTCAGAGATACTAATTATCTTTCTGTTCAGCCTTTGTCCTACATTTTCTTTCTAATTCTTTTGATATCTTTGTCTTTTTTTTCTCCTCAATACTTTTTTTTTTTTTTTTTTTTTGATATAGGGTCTCACTCTTTCAGCCAGGCTGGCATGCAGTGGCTTGATCACAGCTCACTGCAGCCTCGACCTCGTGGCCTCAGTTGATTTTCCCACTTTAGCCTCCTGAGTAGCTGGGACAACAGGTGTGCACCACCATGGCTGGCTAATTCTTGTAGTTTTTGTAGGGATGAGGTTTCGCCATGTTGTCCAGGCTGGTCTTGCACTCCTGGTCTCAAGTTATCCACCCAACTTAGCCTCCTTAATATGCCCTTGTCACCTTAAGATTTTTGTCCTTGCCGTTTGTTTAAGTCTTTAGTTCTTTTTCTTGCTTTTTTTTTTTTTTTTTTTTTTTTTTTTTTTTTTTTTTTTTTTTTTTTTTTTTAATTCATTGCTCTTCTTAATTGGTTTCCTTAACGCTGAAGCCTTTTTTTTCCACTTTACCTGTTTTGTCTTTTCATCTTTGGGCTTTTGTTTCATTAGATGCATGTTCTTATTAGGTTGTTCTGTGTTATAGGAAACTGTTTATATGATTGTATGGCCATTTCTTTTTGTCTTGCTCAGGCTTAATTTGGATACCTAGGTCAGTACTTTGCTTTTGCCCTTCTGTGGCCCTATGCTTTCCCATCTCCTTAGATTGTGTTAAATGTCCTATACCAGTCTCATTTCATACTGCTGAGGGTATAGTACCTTTCTATGGGCTTCAGATCCTTCCCTCAACTCAGTATAGGGCCTTAGAAGTTGGCAGATCTGGTGATGCCTCTGCCTAGGTTTTGAAACCTCTGTGCTCAGGATATTTTTCCTCAACTTTTCTAGGGCATGACAAATCAAATTTTTCTTTCCAAACTAGAGGTATTTCTTAAACTTTTCAAGTTTTTAGTTCACATTTCTTTCTCACTACTGCTTCCAGGCAGTAATCAGGCTAGTCATACTGTACCATACAGAATTTTTTTCTGGCAGTAATCAGGCTAGTCACACTGTACCATACAGAATTTTTTTCTGTCCACCACTTTTTAAAGTTTATAGGTTCTTAGTTTAAATAGTTTTTTGTATTACACTATGTAGCTGGTGGGTTTTCCGCTAAAAAATCACGTGCACACAAATATATATATATTTATATATTTATATCTTTTATTAGTTGGTAACAGGACGTTCTTTAGTCTTTTTCCATTCTATACTTGAACATTTGTGTGATTTTCTAAATATTTACTTTTGACATAATTAATAACATGTATGATAGGAACCCTACTTCTTAGGCCAGGGTTGACTTGGAATCAGTTGTTTTAAAAATAAAAAAAATTGGTCTGATGCGGTGGCTCGTGCCTGTAATCCCAGCATTCTGGGAGGCCGAGATGGGTGGATCACCTGAGGTCAAGAGTTTGAGACCAGCCTGGCCAACATGATGAAATCCTGTCTCTACTAAAAAATAGAAAAAATTAGCCTGGCGTGATGGCAGGCGTCTATAATCCCAGCTACTCGGGAGGCTGAAGCAGGAGAATTGCTGCTTCAATTCTGAAGCAGTTCATTCTTCAATAATGAACCCATTAGGTGGAGGTTGCAGTGAGCCGAGATCATGCCACTGTATTCCAGCCTGGGTGACAGAGAGAGACTCCATCTCAACAACAATTACAACAAAAATTTTAAAAATTTAGCTGGGCACAGTGGCTCATGCCTGTAATCTCAACACTTTGAGAAGCCAAGGTGGGAGGATTGCTTGAGCCCAGGAATCCCAGACCAGCCTGGGCAATATAGCAAGGCCTCCACCTCTATAAAAAGTAAAAATAAATTAGCTGGCCATGGTGGTGTGCACCTATAGTCAGTCCTAGCTGCTTGGAAGGCTGAGGTAGGAAGATCACTTGAGCCCAGGAGTTCGAGGCTGCAGTGATCTGTGATTGCACCATTGCACTCTAGCTGGGTGACAGAGCAAGACCATGTGTCTTAAAAAAAAAATGCAGTGTCATATACTATATTAAAAAATCAGTATCCCTAAGGCATTTTTAAAGTTGCATTTTCGCTTGTTAGTGTTTTTACAGAATTCTTACATAATTACAGTGAACATATTGTGACCATATATTTGTTAATAGGACAAACATTTTAATATTTCTGGCTCATCTTTATAATCTCATCACATAATATATCATGATTCATTAAAAAGTTACTCAAATAGAAGACATTAGTGGTTTCTAGTTTTATGCTCTTTTGTGTGTATTGAACCTTTTCATTTTTGTAGTTTTGTGTTATATTTAAAATAAATACAAGCTTTGCGTGGTGGCTTATGCCTCTGATCCCAGCACTTTGGGAGGCCAAGGTGGGAGGATCACTTGAGGCCAAGGCAGGAGGATCACTTGAGGGTAGGAGTTCGAGACCAGCCTAGGGAATATAGTGAAACTGTCTCTACAAAAAAATTTTTTAAAAAAATTAGCTGTGTATGACGCTGTGTGCCTTTAGTCCCAGCTACTTGGGAAGCTAAGGTGGAAGGATCACTTGAGCCAGGGAGGGGGAGGCTGCAGTGAGCCATTCATGCCACTGCACTCCAGCCTGGGTGACAGAGCAAGATCCCCTGTCTCTGAAAAAAAAAATAAAAATACATAATACAATAAAAACTAAAATAAAATAAACTAAAATACAAAATACAAATAAAATAAATAATAGATCTTTATTAAATCTTTACACTTCTCACCCTGGCACTGTCATTTGTATTTATGTTACCAGATGGAAATTCTTTGGAGATAGTTGTCTAAAATGACAGCTTATTACTCAACCCTTAATGCCAAAAGAATTGTTTGATGCCATTATATTCTTCACCTACATACTTCTCATGGCTTTATTAATTAAGGTTTTTCAAATGTCTTCTAGCTTTTATAAAATCATGTATTTTTTTAAAAAAAATATTCTTTAATTACCTTTTATTTCACGGGCTTTAAGGGAACAGGTGATTTTTGGCTGTATGAATGAATTGTGTAGTGGTGAAGTCTGAGATTTTAGTGCACATGCCACCCGAATAGTGTACATTGTACCCTACTACATTGTGTAGTTTTTAAAAATCTCTCACATCATCCCCTCTTCTGAGTCTCCAGTATCCATTCTACCTCTCTGTATGCCTTTGCATACCCATAACTTAGTTCCCAATTATAAGTAAGAATATATGGTATTTGGTTTTTCATTCCTGAATTACTTCAGAATAATGGCCTCCATCTCCATCCACATTGCTTCAGAAGATATTATTTCATTCTTTTTTATGGCTGAGTAGTATTCCATAGTGTATTTTCTTAATTCACTCATTGGTTGGTGGGTACTTAGGTTGGTTCCACATCTGGCAATTTGTGAATTTTGCTGTGATAAACATACATATGCAGGTATTTAAAAAATTTTTTTTTAAAATTTTTATACAGTTTTCCTTTGGGTAGATACCCAGTGGTGTGATTGCTGGATCAAATGGTAGATTTAGTTCTTTGAGAAATCTCCATACTGTTTCCCATAGAGGTGATACTAATTTACATTGCCACTAGCAGTACCTAAATGTTCCCTTTTGGTCACATCTATGCCAATATCTATTGTTTTTTGACTTTTTAATAGCCATTCTGGCTGGGATAAGGTGATACCTCATTGTGGTTTTAATTTGCGTGTCCCTGATGATTAGTGATGTTGAGCATTTTTTTCATGTTTCTTGGTCATTGTATACCTTCTTTTGGAAAAATGTTTATTGATGTCATTTGTCCACTTTTTGATGGTATTATTTTTTTCCTTGCAGATTAGTTGGAGTTCCTTATAGATTCTGGATATTAATCTTTTGTTAGATGAATAGTTTGCAAATATTTTCTCCTATTCTGTGGGCTGTTTACTCTGTTTATTTTTTGCTGAGCAGAAGCTTTTTAGTTAATTAGGTCCCATTTATTTTTTTTTTGTTGCATTTGCTTTTGGTGTCTTAGTCATAAATTCTTTGCCTAGACCGATATCCATAAGAGTTTTTCCTCGGTTTTCTTCTAGCATTTTTATAGTTTCATGCCTTAGATTTAAGTCTTAAATCCGTCTTGGGTTGATTTTTGTATATGGTAAGAGATAGGGATCCAGTTTCATTCTTCTACATGTGGCTATCCAGTTTTCCTGACAACATTTATTGAATAAGGTGTTCTTTTCCCAATTTTTGTTATATATGCTTTGTCAAAGATCAGTTGATTGTATTTGGCTTTATTTCTGGGTTCTCTACTCTGTTCCTTTTCTCTATGAATGTACTTTTATACTAGTACCATGCTGTTTTTGTTACTATAGTAGCCTTGTAGTATAATTCGAAGTTGAGTAATGTGATGCCTCCAGATTTGGTTTTTTGTTTAAGATTGCTTTTTGGTTCCATATGAATTTTAGGATTGTTTTGTCTAATTCTGTGAAAAATGATATTGGTATTTTGATACAAATTGCATTGAATCTGTAGACTGCTTTGGGCAGCATGGTCATTTTCATGATATGGATTCCTCTAATGCATGAGTGTGGGATGTATTTCCATTCGTTTGCGTTGTCTGTGATTTCTTTCAGAAGTGTTTTGCATTTCTCCTTGTAGAGATCTTTTACTTCCTTGGTTAAGTGTACTCCTAGATATTTTGTTTTATTTTTTTGCAGCTATGGGCAAAGGGATTGAGTTCTTGATTCTCAGCTTAGTCATTGTTGATGTGCTACTGATTTATGTACTTTGATTTTGCAACCTATGACTTTACTGGATTTATCAAATCTAGGAATCTTAGAGGAGTTTGTAGAATTTTCTAGATATATAATCATATCATTGGCAAACAGAGATAGTTTGACTTCTTCTTTTCCATTCTGAATGCCCTTTATTTCATTCTCTTGCCTGAGTGCACTGGCTGTGGTTTTCCGTATGTTCTTATTTTTAAAGGAGAGACTTTTACCCAAAATGAAAAGATTACTTGAATTGGAAAATTGGAAGAAGTACTCTGAAAGTATTATTTTTTACATAGTCAAATTTGGTAGTTTAATTTTATTATTTCTGAATTTTGCTGTCATTCATAGCATACGTTTATAAAGGTTTATAAAAATGTTCTTTATTTTCTTCCAACATAAAGTTATTAATTTAATTAGTGCATTCGGTATTTGCCAGGAGTTCTGTAGGAATCATGAGTAACTTTTGGGCTTTTCTGCATATAAAAGTGTAAGTATCATATTATGTAATAATTCATGTAATTGTCCTTATTTAGGAATGTTTAATGTACTTCTTTTTTCTCTTCACAGATTCTGTCAGCTTTTAAGAACAAATGCACCTTATAGCTCATGGAAGAAAAAACACAAATCAAGACGTTTTTGGGTTCCAAGTTGCCAAAGTATGGAACAAAATCTGTAAGAAGTACACTGCAGCCGATGCCAAATGGGACACCTGTTAATTTATTAGGAACTTCCAAGAATAGTAATGTCAAAAGTTACATCAAAAATAATGGCTCTGATTGTCCATCATCTCATTCATTTAATTGGAGAAAAGCAAATAAATATCAACCTTGTGCACAAGGTGCTGAAGAGCCTAACAATACTCAAAATTCACATGATAAAATAATTGATCCTGGAAAACATGTTCCTACTCAAGGAATGTTTGATAAAAGTGGGATGAAGGGAGGTTTGAAAAGTGTTTCTTTATTTACATCAAAGTTAGCAAAGCCATCCACTATGTTTGTGTCATCTACAGAGGAGTTAAACCAAAAGTCTTTTTCTGGACCATCAAATTTGGGTAAATTCACCAAAGGCACATTATTAGGAAGGACTTCATAT
This sequence comes from Rhinopithecus bieti, assembly GCF_001698545.2. NCBI lineage: Eukaryota > Metazoa > Chordata > Mammalia > Primates > Cercopithecidae > Rhinopithecus > Rhinopithecus bieti. The sequence continues at coordinate 2,054,558 of NW_016807758.1, forward strand.
TCTTCAGTCAATACTCCAAAATCACAGTTGAATGGATTTTATGGAAACCGGTCGGCTGGTAGCATGCAAAGGCCTAGAGCAAACTCCTCTGCCACCAGAAGCAGTTCTGGAGAAAGCTTAGCTCAATCCCCAGACAGTAGTAAATCTGTTAATTGTGAAAAAATGGTAAGGTCACAGAGTTTTTCACATTCCATTCAGAATTCATTCCTTCCACCTTCATCTATAACCAGATCACATTCCTTTAATAGAGCTGTGGATCTTACAAAGCCTTATCAGAATCAACAGCTATCCATTAGAGTGCCTCTACGGTCAAGTATGCTAACAAGAAATTCCCGGCAGTCGGAAGTACTCAATGGGAATGAACATTTGGGGTATGGATTTAATAGGCCTTATGCTGCTGGTGGAAAGAAGTTGGCTTTACCAAATGGCCCTGGTGTAACTTCTACTTTAGGTTATAGAATGGTTCATCCCTCTCTACTGAAATCTAGCCGATCTCCATTTTCTGGGACTATCACAGTTGATGGAAATAAAAATTCACCTGCTGACACATGTGTAGAGGAAGATGCTACAGTTTTGGCTAAGGACAGAGCTACTAATAAGGACCAAGAACTGATTGAAAATGAAAGTTATAGAACAAAAAACAACCAGACTGTGAAACATGATGCTAAAATTAGATACCTGAGTGATGATGTGGATGACATTTCCTTGTCATCTTTGTCATCTTCTGATAAGAATGATTTAAGTGAAGACTTTAGTGATGATTTTATAGATATAGAAGACTCCAACAGAACTAGAATAACTCCAGAGGAAATGTCTCTCAAAGAAGAGAAAGATGAAAATGTGCCACCACAGGATATATTTGATTCCCCAAGGAAAATGAAAAGTCTGCAGTAAAACTGATGAATGGATAGATATAAGTGTCTCTGGTAAATATTACTAACCTTAAGTTTTTTTGCTTTCTTTTAGGTAATATAACTGAACTTATATTTAGGATTATCTTCAGATAGATTTCAAGATACTATCAGTTTCACGGAGGGATGGATCTAGACAAAATTGGGGTGGGGCAACATTTATTTTCCTGTGACTTCCATACCCCATTTTTTACCCTATCCAAGACAATATTAATAACATTTGTTATTAATTATAACATTTGTTGTTCTTTGGCTATTATACACAGCCTATTCCTGCTTAGTATAGACAGTGCTTCTAAATGACTTTTCCCCTACTTACCTCAACCAGCATGGTATGCCATTAAACAAACCATCTCTTCTCTTAGGGTAGCATTTCATTGCTATTTGTTGAGAGTAAAGCTGTACCAAAGGGAAAATTAGATAATATAGGTTATGTCTAATCTGATGGATTTTTTTATCTTAGGAAATTTTTCTTGTTTAGCAATTTTTGTAGATGCACTTCCTGAGAGAGGTTTATTTATTTATTAAACTGAAGAAAGTGAAATAATACCTGTTAAACATTTCCTCTTATGTTTGATTATCCTGTTACTAAATGCTGGAGAAAATGTATTTGGTATTTGTACATCCATATACCTGAATAAAGAACAACTAAAGGAATTAGACATAGACATGTGGTATACTGAGGGGACTAGATCATGCATAGAGATGCATGTACAAACCCTTGATTGTCTATAGGTCTTCTAAAAGAGACTACCAGAACAAGTTTATTTCCTTTTAGGGAGGCAATTATGAGTACCCTACATTATTTAATCTATGAAGTTAAATAGTGTACACAGAGGAAAAGGAGTTTCCTGGCCAGTGTTTAAATATCTTGGGAAATATTATAGGTATATGAAGGTTTATTTACATTTTTGGAAATATTACAGAAGTGAAAGATGACTAAATGAATTTTCTTTTGTCTATTAGAAAATATTTCAGTAGATTATTTTAAAGATTTTGCCTCTTGATGTTTTATTGCTTAGGCTATAGAAAGTGCTGCAGTTATGAGTGCTTTTTTTGAGCCAGCTTTTTTGCTATGACATACCAGATTATTAGCACTTATATTTTTAGGACATGAGAAACAATTATATTTTTGTGAATCAATAACCTTTTTTCTCTTGAAGACAGGAGTGAATGTACAAAACATACTTCTGGGAATAATTTGGTTTCACCAGATACAGACTACAGAGCTGGTTCTTCGTTTGAACTATCTCCATCTGATAGCTCTGATGGAACATACATGTGGGATGAAGAAGGCTTGGAACCCATTGGAAATGTCCATCCGGTTGGGAGCTATGAGTCCTCTGAAATGAACAGCATAGTATGTATGGATTTATATACTCTTGGAATATTTTGTTTACCCTACTATAGAGAGACTTGTGATATGATTGATTTTTAAAAAAATTTATGAATTAACTTTACTGCTTTGAGAAATGGGAATTCATATTTGTTAAGAGCCTATAAAATATCTGACTCTAATGTGAAATAAAGCATAGAAAATATATGACATTTGACATAAATATACTCAACATGTGTACATACATATTCATCATACATATGTGCATATTATATTAGTAGGTCAATCTATGCCAGTGGTTCTCAAAGATGGGGGGAGGAGGTCAATGACTGGAGGTGGTTTTGGTTGTCATATTGATGAGTACTTCTTGGCATCTAGTGGGTAGATGCCAGGGATGTTGTTTAACATCCCACAGTGCACAAGACAGAGACCACAATGAATTATCTAGCCTAAGATGGCAGTAGTGCTGCTGTTGAGAAACCTTGGTCAATGCTATACTGAGGTAACATTGAAGTGCCAACTCTGAACGGGATAATACAAGTATATTTTTTTACTCTTAGAAAGTCTGTTGTGGGTCTGGACAGCTCTCTAGGACAGCTGTCTTTAGTGATCTAAACTGCTTTGATTTGGGGGCTTGACCATCTTTTGAGGTCCCTTCTTGTCACTATGGCAGAGGAAGAGAGTGCCAGAGGGTCTCACACATACAATTACTTGCATTGGCCTGCAGGCAACACTTGGCACTTCCATTCATGATCTGTTGACCAGAACTTATCATGTGGTCCCACCTAAGTACTAAAGGGTTGGGAAGTGTAATGTCATGTGTGCCTGGAAGGCAAGGGAACCAGGTATGAGCAAGTGTTAGAAGACCTGCCATGAATTTATATGTGCAAATTTTAAGAAACATGGCAAGTAATGTGGATAATATGCCATATGGGTAAAATGTAACTGGTATGTTTGAAGTGACTCATTGCAGTTATTCAGTATATAAAATTATTTTCCAGTAGTTGTATGGGAAAATTGGTAGTCTTTGTGGATATATTAAATTTCAAGTGGATTTCAGGCAGTGTAATTTTCTATACTCCTGTAAACCTTTTACTTAAGCTGTTGTTACCAGAGGCTTAAATTGCACAAACATTTTTTTAACGTCCATCAACACCTTGCATGCAAACATTTAATTTAGAGACAGTGTCTTCACCTCATTAGATAAAGGAGGCTCAGAAAAGAGAACAGTTTTAAGACCTTACATGCTGTCTTACTAGGCGTTTTAAGGCAAATATGATTGAAGTGCAAATGAACAGGGTGTCCAGCAGATGGCAGCAATAAACCACTTAGTAACTGACAGTTTTTAGAGGCTAACCATCTTCAGTTCATTGTTCCTGTAACTAATCCCATAATAGCTTTCTCTAAAATATTTCAGAATGCATCTGGATTGCCTGTTAGTCCTTAAGATCCCTGAGTTTCCTCCTTGTTCAGTAGGTTTATGTATATGGTATGGGAAGCAACAAAAACATTCATTCTGTGCTTTGGAACAAGATGGTGTTTCTGTCTTTCTCTTCTGATCTAAGGAGAAGAAGATAAAGTCTGAGAAAGGATAGAGAATTGATGGCAAAAGTTGAGAACAGTGTGTTGAGTTCTTCTACAGTGATGTTGGATTTACCATTTTTGCTCTGAAGTTATGTGAATTTTTTGTTTTGTATAAATTTTAGGCATGTACCTGTTCAAAATGATTGTTTTTTTTTTTTTGGTGAATTGGACTTCCCATCATTACTTAGTGATCTTCTGTGTCTCTAAGTATGCTTTTTGTTTTCAGACTTCTTTTTTTCCAAATATTAATATACCTTACCAGTTTTATTTGTGTATTTTCCCTTCTGTTACTATCAGTCTTTTTTATATATAGCAAATAGTTTGTTATTTTAAAACTTTCAATTTGTCTTTTTCTTTTGACTAGTGAGTTTAATTCTTTTATGTTTGCATTTATTGTTATACTTGGACTTTATTTACTCTGCCATCTTACTAGTTTTATTTAAATTGTCTTGCTTTTTTTTGTTTCTTTTTTTTTTTTTTTCCCTGAAGTGGTTCAAAGTAGTATCTCTTACTTAACACCCAAAGACCTTTAGCTTATTCTCACTTTTCTTGGTCTCTGCAACACTGCTTCTTCCAGTCCAGGTAAAGATAAGGAGCTTTCACTAGAATGTACATCAACTGTGTCACTTCTAACACAGTTTAATTCCACCCACTGTTCATTTCTGCTGAGATTGTTTTTCTAGTAAATCTTCCTTTTTGAAAGAAACAGTGTGTTCATATACATTCTGGTGCAATCTCCTAATCATGTCAGGGATCCCAACAAATAGTTTGTAGACTGACTGCTTTTCATAACACCAGTCTAGAATCCTGGCTATTTATTTGTTTAAATGCTACCAGTATTATGCAGAGGTCTAAATTACATACAGTAAAATGCACAATTTTTCTGCAGACAGACCGGAGAATTTTGATAATATGGATGTATGTGTATGGATGATTATACATATGTGATATATCTTAAAGTCATCTTTCCCCCACTGTATTTCAGGGTCATCTTTGTCATAAATGAATGACTGCATATATAAATATTGCATAGACAAATATTTCTGTTTATTTTGTCAGTTATATGTTATTTTCACTTTTGTAGCTTTAAAATAAATTTTGCTGCCTGGTAGGGTAAGTCTTCCAGCTTTGTTTTTTCCCAAGATTTCCATAGCTCTTCTTAGTCTTTTTTATTTCCAATTAAATATTAGAATGAGCTTGTCAATTTCCAGAAAGGACCTGCAGGGGTTTTGAATGGGATTGCATTGAATTTGTAGATGAGTTTGGAGAGAATTGACATATTTATAATGGAGATACAGTTCTCCATTAATTTCAGACTTTAGAAATACTTCTTGCTAATGTTTTGTACTTTTCTGCAAAATGTTACACATATTTGATTTTGACACTGTAAGTGGTATCATTTTTATAATTTTATGAGTTTTTGTTGTATATACAAATACACCTGATTTTTGTTTGTTGACTTTTCTAATAACCTTATAAATTCATCTACTAGTTACAGTAATTTGCCTGTGGATGGTTTTGGAACTGGTGTATACACTATATAATCATACCATTTGCAAAGTTGCCTCACCACCCCAGCGCTTGCCCTATTACACGAGTTAGGACCACCAACATAATGTTGAATTGAAATGGTGATAGAATTTCAGAGAGAAAGCCTTAATAGTTCACCATTAAAGTTTTTGGGAGCTGAGAGGGAGTTTAATCAGAATATGGAAACTCTCTTTTATTTTATTTGCTGAATTTTTGTCGGAATGAATATTAAGTTTTACCAAATGCTTTCTCTACATCTGTTGAGATAATGAAATTTTTTTTGTGTTAGTGTGCTAGATTGCATGGCTTGATTTTCAAATAGTAAACTACCTTTCCATTCTTAGAATACATTCACTTGGTCATGATCAGTATTATCTTTTCAAATGTAGTTAAACTAGATTTTCTAATTTTTAAATTTTAAAATTATTTTTTTTAATTAATTTTTTTTTTTTTTTGAGATGAAGTCTCGCTCTTGTCACCCAGGCTGGAGTGCAATGGTGTGATCATGGCTCACTGCAACCTCTGCCTCCCAGGTTCAAGCGTTTCTTCCACCTCAGCCTCCCAAGTAGCTGGGATTACAGGTGCCTGCCACCATGCCTGGCTAAATTTTGTATTTTTAGTAGAGTCAGGGTTTCACCATGTTGGCCAGGCTGGTCTCGAACTCCTGACCTCAGGCGATCTGCCTGCCTCAGCCTCACAAAATAGTGGGATTACTGGCATGAGCCACTGTGCCTGGCCTAAAAATTAATTTTTAGGAAAGAGATGGGGTCTTGCTATATTGTCCAGGCTGGCCTTGAACTCCTGGGCTGAAGTAATCCTCCCCCCACAGTCTCCCAAGTAGCTGGGACTACAGGTGCATGCCACCATACCCAGCTCTGCTAATAGTCTATGTTTTTGCATGTATGTTCATGAGTAAGTTTGTTCTGCTGTGTAATTTTCTTGTTTTTCTTTCTGATGATGTTGCCATGTTTTGGATCAAGATCATGCTGACTTTATAATGAGTTGAGAAGTGTTTTCTTATTTTTCTGTCCTTTGAAAGAATTTGTGTACAACTAATGTGCTTATTCCTTAGGTATGTAAAAGAATTTGCCAGAATTCAGCCTTCTGGAACTGGAGTTTTCTTTATGAGAAGGTTTTTAGTAACAGTTTTAATTTTTAGATACTAGCATATTAAAATTTGTATGTATATTCATGTTGGTTTTTGAAAATTTGTCCATTTCATCTAAACTTGTAATTTGTTGGTGAAAGTTGACGAGGATTATCCTTTTTAAAACATCTTTAGGATCTTATAAGGACGTCTGCTTTTCATTCCTGATACTGGTAATTGGTGTTTCCTTTCTTTTTCTTCATTTCCAAGAACCAAATTTGGGCTTTGCTGATTTTCTATATTGTGCTTATTTTCTGTTTTATTGATTTTGGTTTATATCTTTATTTGCTTCCTTCTACTTTTATTTTTTTTAATTAATTAATTTATTATTATTATTATACTTTAAGTTCTAGGGTACATGTGCACAACGTGCAGGTTTGTTACATATGTATA
>NW_016807758.1:2062723-2076415 GCF_001698545.2 Rhinopithecus bieti
TGCTTCATTTCATTCATTTGATCCTCAATCACTGATACTCTTTCTTCCAGTTGATCGAGTTGGTTACTGAAGCTTGTGCATTTGTCATGTATTTCTTGTGTCATGGTTTTTATATCTGCCAGTTCATTTATGGCCTTCTCTGCATTGATTATTCTAGTTATCCATTCTTCCATTCTTTTTTCAAGATTTTTAGTTTCTTTGCACTGGGTACGTAATTCCTCCTTTAGCTCTGAGAAGTTTGATGGACTAAAGCCTTCTTCTCTCATCTCGTCAAAGTCATTCTCCATCCAGCTTTGATCCGTTGCTGGCGATGAGCTGCATTCCTTTGGAGGGGGAGATGTGCTCTTATTTTTTGAATTTCCAGCTTTTCTGCCCTGCTTTTTCCCTATCCTTGTGGTTTTATGTGCCTTTGGTCTTTGATGATGGTGATGTACTGATGGGGTTTTGGTGTGGGTGTCCTTTCTGTTTGATAGTTTTCCTTCTAACAGTCAGGACCCTCAGCTGTAGGTCTGTTGGAGATTGCTTGAGGTCCACTCCAGACCCTGGGTATCAGCAGCAGAGGCTGCAGAAGATAGAATACTGCTGAACAGCCTGTGTACCTGTATGATTCTTGCTTTGGAAGCTTGTCTCAGGGGTGTACCCTGCCACGTGAGGTGTGGGGTGTCGTTCAGCACCTAGTCGGGGGTGTCTCCCAGTTAGGCTTCTCAGGGGTCAGGGACTGACTTGAGCAGGCAGTCTTTCCGTCCTCAGATCTCAACCTCCGTGTTGGGAGATCCACTGCTCTCTACAAAGCTGTCAGACAGGGTCGTTTGCATCTGCAGAGGTTTCTGCTGCTTTTTGTTTAGCTGTGCCCTGTCCCCAGAGTTGGAGTCTACAGAGACAGGCAGGCCTCCTTGAGCTGCTGTGGGCTCCACCCAGTTCGAGCTTCCCAGCGGCTTTGTTTACCTACTTAAGCCTCAGCAATGGTGGGCGCCCCTCCCCCAGCCTCGTTGCTGCCTTGCAGTTAGATCACAGACTGCTGTGCTAGCGATGAGGGAGGCTTGGTGGGCGTGGGACCCTCCCGGCCAGGTGTGGGATATAATCTTCTGGTGTGCCATTTGCTAAGACCCTTGGTAAAGCGCAGTATTGGGGTGGGAGTTACCCGATTTAACAGGTGTTGTGTGTCTCAGTTCCCCTGGCTGGGAAAAGGGATTCCCTTCCCCCTTGCGCTTCTCAGGTGAGGGGATGCCTCGCCTTGCTTCAGCTCTCACTGGTCGGTCTGCAGCAGCTGATCAGCACCAATTGTCCGGCACTCCCTAATGAGATGAACCCTGTACCTCAGTTGAAAATGCAGAAATCACCCATGTTCTGTGTCGATCGGGCTGGGAGCTGGAGACTGGAGCTGTTCCTATTAGGCCATCTTGCTCCGCCCCCCAGGACGTTTTAAAATCCCTTCTACTTTTCTTTAGTTTAATTTGTTTTTTTTTTTCCAAAGTTTTGACATGGAAACTAGATAATTGATTTTAGCCTTTCTCCCTTCTCTGGCATATGAATGAATTCTCATAAAGAGAAACCTGTATTATTTGGGAAAGAATGCATTCTGTAAACACCCTAGTAGTAAATATAGCAGTTAGTTTCTTTTTACGTGCCTTGTTTTAAAATTATGAATTCTAAGGCATGTTGTATAGGCCATTTTCCTTAATGCGTTTATATATCCATGAACAATATACAGTATGATTTTGTATGTGTTTTACAACTTAGGTAAGTGATACATAATATTCTACAGGTTCTTTTTTTAACTCATTTTTTTTTGTGTGTATATGTGTAGTTCTAATTCATATTTATTACTTTATAATATTCTGTCATTTGAATATACCAGGATTTTTCTCTGTTCCCCTGCTAATCTACTTTTCAGTTATTCTTTATTGCTAATACTAATGTCTACATGGTGTAGCAGTGAACATTCGGATTCAGTTCTCTTTGATCATATAAGTCAGTTTCTTTAGGATATAAACCTAGCAATAGCATTCCTAAGATATAAAACTAGGAATAGTGTATTTTCAACTTTAATGATATTATCAAACTTCTCCCTAAAAAGGTCCTACCAGTGTATACCTTCCAGTAGAGGGTGAGAATTTCTGTCACTCCTCATCTGAACCCCATAAGTTGTCATCTGACTTCAACATTTTAATCAGTTTGGTGAGTGTGAGATGATACATAATTTTAATTTACATTTATACCATTATTGATTTTGTCATTTTTTTCACGTATTTTACTGGCTGTTTCGTTTCCTTTTATGTAAATTTTTACTTCACTGATTTTTCAATTGGGTTTTGCCATTTTTCTTATTGATATGGAAAAGTTTTTTTATGTGGTTGGAATTTAATTCTTGTTAAATGTGTTGCAGATAATCTTCTCTGAGCCCATGGCTTCCGTTTTGTTTTTTGTATCTTTTTACCATTCATACTTTTCAATTTTGACAATTAAATTTAGTAATGTTTTTCTTCATGGTTTTTGCTTCACATGCTCATGTATGCATGTGTGTGTAAGACACCCTTTCCCTCCTAAGGCCATATAGGTATTTTGTTTATAGAGAAGTGTTATGGCATAATGATTAAGAGCCAGGGCTCCAGAACAAGCTAAGTTAAAACTCCACCTCTATCATGTACTAGCTGTGTCTCCTTGGATTCTCTGTGTTCCTTTTTTTTTTTTCTTTTTTTTTTGGAGACAGAGTCTAGCTCTGTCACCCAGGCTGGAGTACAGTGGCGCGATCTCGGCTCACTGCAAGCTCCGCCTTCCTGGGTTCATGCCATTCTCCTGCCTCAGCCTTCTGAGTAGCTGGGATTACAGGTGCCCGCCACCATGCCAGGCAATTTTTTTTCTATTTTTAGTAGAGACAGAGTTTCACCGTGTTAGCCAGGATGGTCTCGATCTCCTGACCTCATGATCTGCCCTCCTCGGCCTCCCAAAGTGCTGGGATTACAGGCATGAGCCACCACGCCCGGCCTCTCTGTATTCCTTTTTTAAAAATATGGATGATAATTGTACCCACCTCCAGGGCTGATGTTAGAAAGTCTATGCCTGAATGGTATGACAGTCATGTGATTCCCTTGTGATACTGGTTGTTGAGTATTTTGAGTATCATCTCTGACTAACTCATGGGATTACTATGAACATTAAACGAGGTCATATATATAAAGTACTTATTAATGCCAGGGATGTAACAGGAGCTCAACAGGTGCTTGTTATTTTGTTTTCTAATTGTTTTGTTTTACATTTAAGACTTCAGTCCATCTGAAGTTGGTATTAGGCACAATAATTTACACTCATTAATATTCTTCCACAATATACTTGGGGTACTATACAGAAAAGAATTAATGTCGCAGGTCTAAGATTGCTTCTTCTTAGATAACCCACTTGAAAGTTTGGCCCTTGGCTGGTAAACAGTTCCTTACAGTGCTATAAAACTTTTCATAAATGATAAGAGCACGGTAGGTTTGCTGTGCCTAAACTGTTTGCCAGATAATATGATTTATGCTGAACACCTTTCCTCCTGGGAGTGTAGAATTTTGGTATGTGTGAGGCAGAGGGTACCCACAAGACCATCCCCCAGTGAAACCTTGGGTGCCGAATTTCTTAAAAATATCCATGGTGGGCTGGGTGCAATGACTCATGCCTGTAATCCCAGCACTTTGGGAGGCTGAGGCCGGTGGATCACCTGAGGTCAGGAGTTCAAGACCAGCGTGACCAATATGGTGAAATCCTGTCTCTACTAAAAATACAAAAATTAGCCAGACGTGGTGGCGCCTGCCTGTAGTCCCAACTACTCGGGAGGCTGAGATAGGAGAATTGCTTGAACCCGGGTGGCAGAGGTTGCAGTGAGCCAAGATCATGCCATTGCACTCCAGCCTGGGTGACAGAGCAAGACTTTCTCAAAGAAAAAGAAACAAAAGAAAAAAAAAAAAAGAACATTCATCGTGGACAAGACTTTGCATTCTTTGCATGTATTGTCACAACTGGTTGCTAGAGGAATTAAGCACATCACATCCTGTGTAACTCCATTGAGAGAGGACTCTGGGATGCTTACTCCTGATTTTGCCCCATGTGCCTTTTACTTTTTTAATTTGCTTTGTATCCTTCTGCTGGAATAAATCTTAGTTGTTAATATTACTGTATGCTGAATCCTTTGACTCCTCTTAGTGAATTGTCTATCTTGGGAGTGGGCTTGGGGACTCCTGACACAGGTACTGATATGAAGTTATCTTTGTTTACTTCATGATAGCATCTTTTATATTAATCCTTTGAAATAGCTATGGACTACCTACTACCTTTGGTTTCAGACTAGGATGAATTCTAGAGGAGTTGAGTAAATTGGCACAGATAGGTTGGGAAGTAGTTTACAACTTGTTACACTCTCAGTCTAGTGATCTTGATTTTTAGCCTTATATCTGCTCAGGATAACTCAGAATTTTTGGACTTAATAAACTTTTAACTGATATTTAACTTTCTTGAAGATTAAATATAGCTTTTTCTGATAAATATTATAATCATTGTATGTGCACAATCTTAGGCAAAAACATTTTTTTCTCTTGTAAACACAGTGAGTCCTACTCAGAATCTTCTTTGCAGCAATGCTATGACGAATATGAGAGCTCTCATTGAAGAATAGTTGAACTACAATGTCATTATGATTGATTTTCTAACACTAAAATATATAGGAGGTGATAATTTTAAATCATCACATGGAGGACCTTTATTTTTGGAATGATTTTTATAGGAGGCCCAAAGAAGTGTTTGAATCAGATCATCACTGAAAGTATCTGGCCTTATATTCATTTTATCAGTCTTGCCTTATCTTCACATAGTGGGCAAGTTTAACTCCTTATTTAAATGAGATTCTTGTTCACTTTAAAAGGTAGATCCCAAAACTTGCTTGAATGCTTTTGACACACCAACAAGTAGTTATGCCTTCATTTTCATGAGGCTAACACATTTTATTTACATTTCTTTATCTGTGTTTTACTAAGGGGAGAGCTGTCTAGATTTGGGTTTCTACCTTGTGATTGATGTAGCTAGACTTTATTGAGATTTAAATGTCTGCTGAATGTCATAATATTCTTAGCAGTGTTTGTGTGGGTATATGGGTTCCCCAGATTATTTGCACTGAAATTCGGAATTTCTCCAGTCCAAAATATAAAAGAAGAGTATAAAAGATCAAACCTGGCTTTTATTTGCCTTATTTGGTTTTGAGTTTTAGAATGAATTTAGGAAGTTTTTAATTGCTCTCTAATTTTGTATCTGTGACATTTTACTTAGCTTGGGTTATTTTACTCTAAGGAAGAGACCAGAGATGCTTTAATCTTTTTTTTTTTTTTTTTTCCCTGTTTGAGACAGCATCTCTCTCTCTAACCCAGACTGGAGTGCAGTGGTGCGATCTTGGTTCACTGCAAGCTCAGGTTCATGCCAGTCTCCTGCCTCAGCCTCCTGTGTAGCGGGGACTATAGGTGCCCGCCACCACACCCGGCTAATTTTTTGTGTTTTTTTAGTAAAATTGGGGTTTCACCATGTTAGCTCCTGACGTCAAGGAGCTATCTTTTAGGTATCTCTTGACCTTAAGATTAGTTATCTTGACCTTGAGGTTAGTTATCTCCTGACCTCAAGGTCTGCCCACCTCAGCCTCCCAAAGTACTGGAATTACAAGCGTGAGCCACCGTACCTGGCCGAGATGCTTTAATCTTTCTAACGTGTATTCACATGTACTATCTCAGGTGGTTGCACCTTCTCTACATTTTGCTAGTTTTTTACTTTATTTAACAGTATTATACTACTGTCAAACTGTTTTCATTAAACTCTAGTGAGATCATATTGCTGTTGCTTTAAATCTGTATCTGAATAACAAAGATCAGAGCAGAACTAAATGAAATTGAAATTAAAAAATCATAAAAATGATCAGTGAAATGAAAACTTGGTTCTTTGTAAGGATAAACAAAATTGACAGGCTGCCAGCTAGATTAGCCAAGAAAAAAAGATTCAAATAAGCATGATCAGAAATGATAAAGGTGATTTTACAGCTGATACCATGGAAATACAAAAGATCACCAGAGACTACTATGAACATCTGTATGTGCACAAACTAGAAAACCTAGAGGAAATGGACAAATTCCTGCAAACGTAACATCCCAAGATTGATCCAGTAAGAAATAAAAATAATGAATAATGAAACTGAATCATCATTAAAAAAAAACTACCAACTAAAAAAGCCCAGGACCAGACAGATTCACAGTCGAATTTTACCAGGCATACAAGAGAGCTGGCATCAGTCTTATGAAACTATTCCAAAAAATTAAGGAAGAAGAGGAGGAATTCCTTCTTAACTCATTTTATGAAACCAATATCATCCTGGTACCCAAATCTGGCATGGACACAACAAAAGAAGAAAACTGCTGGCCAGTATCCTTGATGAACATACATGCAAAACTCTTCAACAAAATACTGGCAAACGAAATCAAACAGCAAATCCAAAAAGATAACTCATCGTGATCAAGTGGGTTTTATTTTAGGAATGCAAAGATGGTTCAACATGCGCACATCAATAAATGTGATTCACCACGTAAACAGATTAAAAACAAAATCCATATGTTCATCTCAATAGATGAAGAAAAAACATTTGATAAAATCCAGCATCCCTTCATGATAAAAACCCTCAGCAAACTAGGCATCAAAGGAACATACCTGAAAATAATAAGAGCCCCATATGATAAACCCATAGCCAACATCATACTGAATAGGCAAAAGTTGAAAGCATTTCCCCTAAGAGCTGGAACAAGACAAGGATATCCACTCCCATCACTCCTGTCAGCATAGTTTTAGCCAGAGCAAACAGGCAAGAGAAAGAATAAAAACCATCGAAATTATAAAAGAAGAAGTAATTATCTGTTTGTTGATATTATCTTATACTTAGAAAACCCTAAAGATTCCTCCAAAAGACTTTTAGAATTGATAACTTCAGTAAAGTTTCAGGATACCAAATTAATATACAAAAATTAGTGGTATTTCCATATACCATCAGTGCTCAAACAGAACCAAATTGAGAGCTGAAATCAATTTACAGTAGACACACACACACACACACACACACACACACACACACACACCTAGGAATACATTTAACCAAGGAGGTGAAAGACCTTTACAAGGAGAAGTACGAAACACTAATGAAATAAATCATAAATGATACAAACAAATTGAAATATTTCATTCTTATGGCTTAGAAGAATATCATTAAAATGACCATACTACTCAAAGTAATCTACAGATTCAAGGCAATTCCTATCAAATTACCAACATCACTTTTCACAGAATTAGAAAAAACAATCCTAAAATTCATGTGGAAGCAAAAAGCACCCCAAACAGCCCAAATAATCCTAAGCAAACAACAAAGCCGGCGGCATCACATTACCTGACTTCAAACTATACTACAAAGCTGTGGTAAGCAAAACAGCATGGTACTGGTATAAAAATAGACACACTGATTAATGGAACAGAATAGAGAACAAAGAAGTAAAGCCACATGCATACATCTGACTGAACTTCAACAGAACCAACAAAAATAACAGGGAAAGGACACCCTATTCAATAAATGGTGCTTGGCAAATTGGCTAGTCATGTGCAGAAGAATGAAACCACACCCCTGTCTCTCATTATGCACAAAAATTAACTCAAGATGGATTAAAGGCTTAAATGTGAGACCAAAATTATAAAATCCGTGAAAAAAACCTAGGAAAACTCTTCTGGACATTGGTTTAGGGAAAAGATTTATGAGTTAAGACCTAAAAAATAAATGCAACAAAAACAAAGACAAATGGGACTTAATTAAGCTGCTGCACAGTGGAAGAAACAACAGGGTAAACAGACAACCTACAGAACGTGAGAAAATATTTCCAAGCCATGCATCTGAAAAGTGGCCATATTTAGAATTTACAAGGAACTCAACAAGAAAAACATATATAACTCCATTTAAAAAATGGGCAAAGGATATGAACAGACATTTTTCAATAGAAGACATACAAGCAGCCAACAGACATAAAAAAAAAGCTTAACATCACTAATCATTAGAGAGATGCAAATCAAAACCACAGTGAGATGCCATCTCACACCAGTCAGAATGGCTATTACTAAAAAGTTAAAAAATAACATGTTGGTGAGGATGTGGAGAAAAGGGGAATAATTATAACACTGTTGGTGGGAATGAAAACTGAAAATTAGTACAGCCTCTGTGGAAAACAGTACAGAAATTTAGCAAATAACTAAAAATAGAATTACCATTTGATCCAGCAGTCCCACTGCTGGACATCTACCCAGAGGAAAAGAAGTTACTGTATCAAAATGATATCTGCACTTGTATGTTTATCACGATAAATGTAAATTATCAAAGTGGCAAAGTCATGGACTCAACGTAGCAAATTCATGGAATCAACTTAAGTGTCCATTAGTGTTGATAGGATAAAGAAAATGTGGTGTATATACACCATGGAATACTATGCAACCATAAAAAAGAATGAAACTGAGACTGGGCCTGGTGACTCATGCCTGTAATCCCAGCAGTTTGGGAGGCTGAGGCAGGCGGATCACTTGAGACCAGGAGTTCAAGACCAACTTGGCCAACATGGCTAAACCCTGTCTCTACTAAAACTACAAAAATTAGCCAGGCATGGTGGCACATGCCTGCGATTCCAGCTACTCAGGAGGCTGAGGCCCAAGAATCACTCAAACCTGGGCAGAGGCTGCAATGGCGGAGGCTGCAGTGAACTGAGATCATGTCACTGCACTCCAGCCTGGGCAACAGAGCGAGACTCTTTCTCCAGGAAAAAAAAAAAAAGAAGAAGTATGAAGCTGTATCCTTTGTAGCAACATGGACAGAGCTGGAGGCCATTATTCTAAGTATAATAACTCAGAAACAGGATATCATATACTGCATGTTCTCACTTGTAAGTAGGAGCTAAACAGTGGGTACACATGGATGTAAACATGGAAATAATAGACACTGGGGACTTCAGAAGTGGGGAGGATGGATGGCGGATAAGAGTTGAAAAATTACCTATTGGGTACAGTGTTCACTGTTTGGGTGATGGGTTTCTAGAAGCCCAAACCTCACCACTATGCAACATGTTCATGGAGTAAACTCACACATTATGAATCTAAAATCTAAAAAATACCTGTATCCATGTTCAGGGCCTTTTTCATACTACTGCTACCTTGCCTACATTCCCGAGCTAAGACCATTTGAAATGGTTTATATTTTTCTTAATGCTCCCATCTATTCCTCCTTTAAGGCTGTATTCAGACTTTTATTTTCTCCCCTCCACCTAAGGGTTAACTGTTCAATGTTGAGACCCCATAGCACTTTAAATCGCACACTAGTTTTGTTTTCTGCCTTTCTCCTTCCTGTTACAGCGTGAGGACAGCCTCTTTTCATCTTTCTGTGCTGTGATACTGACAGTGTGTGTAGGTACTCGATAAATGGTTCTTTCCAGTTAGAATTAATTACTCCTTCCTTCCTACTTCTAATCAGTTGCTGCCTCCTATGTTTGGCACTTTATTTCAGTTTGTAGTATACTACTTTGTATTGATCTTCATACCTGCACTGAAGTAATTTTGAAGACAAGGATTGGACTTTTCTTTTCTTTCGTTTTTTTGAGACGGAGTCTTGCTCTTCACCCAACCTGGAGTGCAGTGACATGATCTCGGCTCACAGCAACCTCCGCCTCCAGGGTTCAAGCAATTATCCTGCCTCAGTCTCCTGAGTAGCTGGGATTACAGGCACATGCCACCATGCCCGGCTAATTTTTTGTAGAGATGGGGTTTCACCATGCTGGCCAGGCTGGTCTCGAACTCCTGACCTCGTGATCTGCCCGCCTTGGCCTCCCAAAGTGCTGGGATTACAGCATGCCTGGCCTGGACTTTTCTTTAGTAAAATTCTCATTTTCTGATGCTTATGCCCCTTTAACTCAGGTTTTATCATACATCCTGCATCAGTATTAAGTTTCTTAGTTATGTGTGTTTAGATTCTATTGCTTTGGGTTAGAATAAAGTCTCAAATTTTGGTTTGTGATCCATAAGTTTATTTCATGGCTGGACTTTGCCTTGTTTACATTTGTCCTTTCACTGTGAATAAACAGCCTTTTAAAAATCTTTTCTACTGAGGCCACTGTAGAGTGTTATTTTCCCCATTCATTCATACTCACGAAGTGGTGGGAAGTGTTGGGGAGATGGTATTGATGGTCTCTACAAAGTGATGCAGAAACCAGTGTACTTGTATCTATTAAAAAGTGACAGCAAAAAGTACAAATGACTCCCCCCGCCCCTTGAGCCATTTAAACATAAGTTTCCTACCTGAAGCCCTATGGCCTTCAGATACTTTAATACAGTAATTCCCAAACTTTCTGCCACCAGGGACTGGTTTTGTGGAAGACAGTTTTTCCATGAACTGGAGTGCAGATGGAGATGGTTTTAGGATGAAACCCTTCCACCTCAGATCATCAGGCATTAGATTCTCATAAGGTGTGTGCAACCTAGATCCCTCATGTGCACAGTTCACAGTAGGGTTCACTCTCCTATGAGAGTCTGTTGCTGCTAGTGATCTGACAGGAGGCGGAGCTCAGGCAGTAATGCTGACTTGCCTGCTGCTCACCTTTTGCTGTGCAACCCAGTTCTTAACTGGCCATAGAGTGGTACTGGCCCATGGCCCAGGGGTTAGAGACTCCTGCTTTAATGTATATTTCTTGGAAACAAGAACATTTTCCTATATAATCACAGAATAACCATCTACATCATGAAATTAACATGAATAGATTACTACCACCAAATCCTCAGACCCCATTCAAGTTCCTCCATCTGACCAATAATTTCTTTTCTTTTCTTTTTTAGTTGTCAAATGATCTTTTATTGAAATATTTTCCTTTGTGCTTCTTAACTAGCTGGCCATTCTGCCACACCACTGTTTATGTCATCTATGATATTATGAGGGTGACGGCCATCAACATTGCAGCCCACAGACTAAGCAGTCCCCAGGATCTCTTTAATGGTTCCAGAGAGTTCTCTGGCTAAAGATCGGTGTCCCATCTGTCGAGCAATGTTGACAGTCTCATCAAAAGTGATATTTTCACCTTGTTTAATATTTTCCTGTTTCTTTCTGTCTCCTGGCGGTTCCTTGAGGGCTTTGATGATCAGTGCAGAAGGAGAAGGTGCCACATCAATCTGGGCCTGTCTATTCTGAATAGTCAGTTTCACTGTAATTCTCAGACCCTTCCAGGTACTGGTTGCCTTGGCAATATTATCACCAACCTTTTTTGGAGACAGACCCTGGGGGCCGATCTTGGGGGCCAATGCAGACATGGCATTGACTTTACCTCGGTACACCTCAGATATAAGATATACAACTTTGATATCATTGGAGTGGAACTTGAGCAGCATGGTGGAGGCAGCTGGTGTCAGATGAACCTGGATTTGGTACAACCAAAGAGAGTTGCACCTTGGCCTCTTCTGAAACAAAAACTGAAGGCAATAATATCTTCTATAGTAAAAAGATCCATGTTAGAATGACATGTTGGTTTTATCATGTACTTTAGTCTCTTCAGTCTCCTGGCCAGTGAGTGCTCCTTCAGACTCCTGTGCTTTTTTCTTCTATCTCTCATAATTCTTTGAACACTCCCTTGCTCTTTTGTACAAGATATTTTAGTCTCATCTTTCATTTTTTTCTTCCCTAGGCCTGGAATGAGTGATTTCTCCTAGAGCCCTTGTTCTTTTTATTAGGAAATGCTGTATCAGGGCCAAGTTTTAGGGGCTAGATGTGTTCACTGCTGTTGAAAAGTTGCTGCTCACAGACATCTTCAGTGATGAGAGCTGGGGAATATACATATATACATATATACTTGCACACACATGTATCAATATGTCCACATTATTTATATATTTTGAAAACCATGAATTCACACTAATACCACCAGTTCCATCCTAACACCACAGGATTCAATTCTAGTTTTTTCCCTTTCTATATTTGCAACCTCCGTCTCTGATGGTGATAAACCTGACTTCCATTATTATGCTTAAAATATGTACAGTTATGCATTATTTAACAATGGAGATACATTCTGAGAAATGTGTTAGGTAATTCCATTGTTGTGCAAGCATCATAGAATGTACTTACACAAACTTAGATGTTGTAGCCTACTATATACCTAGGCTGTGTGGTATTAGCCTATTGCTCTTAGGATACAAACCTGTATAGCATGTTACCTTATTGAATACTGTAGGCAATTATAACAATAATGATATTTGTGTATCTAAGCATATCTAAATATAGAAAAGGTAATGCACTGCTCTATGATGTTATGACAGTTACGACATCATTATGTTACTAGGCAATAGGAATTTTTCAGCTCCATTATAATCTTAAGGGACCAGTTTTATATGCAGTCAGTCATTGACCAAAATGTTGTTATATGGTGCATGACTGTTCTTATTTGATTAACTTCATTCTTTGTAACCCACTTCACTTCTGTCACCGTATCCTTTTCCACATTGATGTCTTTCTCATCCTACTTGGACTCTGAAACCTCTACACCATTAATGCATGGATTATTTGAAGGAGGATTTATGGAGATGATCTGGGACATCTTAATCTTAATAATACAGATGCAGTATAAATATTCTAAGACTTAACATGTATCTGTTTTGTTTTGTTTTGTTTTTTCTTTTTTATGGAGTCCTGCTGTGTCACCCATGCTGGAATGCAGTGGCGCAATCTCGATTTCAACTCACTGCAACTTCTGCCTCCTGAGTTCAAGTGATTCTTTGAGTAGCTGGGATTACAGGCACACACCACCATGCCCAGCTAATTTTTGTCTTTTTAGTGGAATAGGGTTTCACCATGTTGGCCAGGCTGGTCTCGAGCTTTGATCTCAAGTGATCCACCTGCCTTGGCCTCCCGAAGTGCTGGGATTACAGGCGTGAGCCACCATGCCTGGCCAGGCATATATCTGCTTTATTATCAAAATGAATGACATTAAAAAATCATGAAAAATGCTTCTGTGTGTAATAAACTTTATAAGATCTGGATCATTTAGCGTGATTAATATGGAAGCTTGGAACTGGAAGTGTGCAGAAAGCTGAAAGCTTCATTTTTTTCAAACAATATTTCAAAAATTTGGTGTAAACTCTGATTTTTAGGGAATCCGAATTAGATTATCTTAATGGTCAGTTTATGTAATAGTGTTTAATTATAATCAGTCATGAAAGTGCACAGCAACTAATCTTGGAAGGATTTGTAAGAATCCTGAGATCAGCTCAATCCTAAAGATTCGAGAAGCATCTATTTCAAAATTATTTGAAAAGGTAAAAACATTGTTTATTTAGAAAAAAATAGCACATATGATACTATGTGGTGTATTTGTAGAGATAAAGAATTTACTGTCCTGCTGACGAGTTGATGGGTGCTGACGAGTTGATGGGTGCAGCACACCAACATGGCACAAGTATACATATGTAACAAACCTGCACGTTATGCACATGTACCCTAGAACTTAAAGTATAATAAAATAGATAAATAAACAAATAAATAAATAAATAAATAAATAAATAAAAGAATTTACTGTCCTTTAAAAGAATCTCATTAAGGGTTCTAAGTATCCAGGAATTTTTTTTTTTTTTTTTTTT
>NW_016807758.1:2076735-2092148 GCF_001698545.2 Rhinopithecus bieti
TTTTTTTGTAATTAGGGTCAGGCGAATAAAAAACACATTTGTAAATCTGTTGATGTATTAGTTTTCTCTCATTGCTGTGACATATTACCACAGTTAGTAGTTTAAAACAGCATCTATCTTACCATTTTGAAGCTCAAGTCCAAAATGTGTCCCACTGGGGCAAGGCTGTGTTCCCCTGGATGCTCTAGGAAAGCATCTAGACCTCTGTTCTTCCATTCACTTGGACTTTTACTGTTTGGCAAAGCTGTAATATATTTTATAAGCAGAAAAATTAGATGCTATAGGATCAAGGTCATAGAGATTATTTAGTCTTATCCATTTATTTCATAAAGATACTGAGACCTAGAAAGGTAAAGTCACATAGTCACTCTAGCAGTACAGAGTAATTAAAACTTGGAACAACTGACTCCCAAGTCATTGTTTTTACTGCCACCATAGATTTATACTGGGTTTCTCCTTTAAGGTAAAGAAGAACCTGTTTAGCGCTGTTCTCTGTTTTCTGTCTGTTACCAAAAGACCCCCTTTTGGAGAATGGTTCACTTGGACTCTTGTTGGAGAAACCTTTTTTGAAAACCAAGCATTCAGATTATCTGCTTCTGCGCTTGTTTTTATCTCTGTACCAAACTATAGTAGAGTCTGAGAACAAACAAAAGGAGAAAAGGCAGTATATGGAGGGTTTTCTATATGTGTTTCTTTTTGGTTCATTCATGTTCAGCTTGCTTTTAAAAATTGCTTTCTATTTGCTACGGCTGGAAAAATGTTGAATGCTTTAGGAAAGGGCGGGAGGGATTGTGGAGTGTATGAGGAACTATGAGAAAGCCGGGATATCCTGAGCACTGACTCAGAGGAAAGAAGTGGCAGGAGAAGAGGCTGTCAGTACAGAGCTTTCATAGAGCTTGAAGGATTTGGATCTTTGCCTTAGAAATTGAAGGCAAGCAGTTGGAGAATTTTAAACTCCAAAAAATTTAGTTCAGTTTACATTTTTAAAATGCTCTGTATGAAGATTGAATTAGAAGGGAGCTAGACAGGATCATGGAAGCTAATATTCAAGTGAGTGGTGGTAGTAGCTTATGACATTGTAGTGGCAAAGTGGAGTTCTGGAGGGGTGGGTAGTTTTGAAAATGGGTTTAGAGGGTACAGTTGACCAGATTCCATTGTTGATTGACTGTAGTGGTCAAAAACATCACCTCCCCACCTTTAGAAGTTATAGCTAGTGTTTCTGCTTTGATTCATTTTGCCAAATTATTTTGTCACCAGTTTGACTTGTTACTTTTCTTGTGGCTTTCCCATTTCTTCTATGTCACATCTACACTTTAGCTTTTTTCTTTTCATAATCTGTTCTCACTTTTATTTCAGTCTGTCTAGTCACTTTTAATCTCTAGTTACTACTACATGTTCCTGAATGTATAGTTGATACTTTATTATCTCCTTATCTCTCCTATAAGTTTCTGGCACCAAATAAGGACAAAATAAATAGTTGCTGAAATGGGTGTCATGATGACATGTGATAAATATTGCCTTTTAATTGAAAATAAATAGAAACATTTAAATTAAAGGTACTGGTGCTGGGTGGCCGTGGCGGCAGCAGCAGCAGAAACAGACATTGACAGCCGGGCTGCCAGGAGCAGTTCCACTGGATTTTGCCATTCGAGGCTTCCTTCAGGGCACCCAGCAAACTAAGATGGAGTATGAGTGGAAACCTGACAAGCACAGGCTTCAGCAAATCCTGCAGCTGTTAAAGGAGTCCCAGTCCCCAGACACCACCATCCAGAGAACCGTGCAACAAAAACTGGAATAGCTTAATAAATATTCAGACTTTAACAACTACTTGATTTTTGTTCTTACAAAATTAAAATCTGAAGATGAGCCCACAAGATCTCATCTTGAAGAATAATGTGAAAGTACACTTTAAGAACTTCCCATATGGTATAACAGACTTTTATTAAAAGTGAATGTTTAAATAATATTGGTGACTCCTCTCCTCTGATTAGAGCCACCAATGGTATTGTGATCACAACTCTAGCCTCCAAGGGAGAATTACAGAATTGGCCTGACCTCTTACCAAAACTCTGTAGCCTGTATGCTGATGATTACAACACCCATGAGGGAGCATTTGGCACCCTTCAGAAGATTTGTGAAGATTCTGCTGAGATTTTAGGTAGTTATGATTTAGATCATCCTCTCAACATCATAATTCCCAAATTTTTATAGTTCTTAAAGCACAGTAGTCCAGAAATAAGGTCTCACGCTGTTGCACGTGTCAATCAGTTTATCATCAGTAGGACCCAAGCTCTAATGTTGCACATTGATTATTTTATTGAGAATCTCTTTGCATTGGCTGGTGATGAAGAACCAGAGGCATGGAAACATGTGTGCCAAGTACTTGTGATTATTTGAAGTTCGAATGGATCGCCTGCTGCCTCACATGTATAATATAGTTGAGTACGTTCTACGTAAGACTCAAGATATATGGCCATGTTTTCACTGATCAAGGACAATGGCTCAGCAATATGATGAAGATGGAATTGAAGAGGAAGATGATGATGATGAAATTGATGATGATGATGCAATTTCTGACTGGAATCTAAGAAAATGTTCTGCTGCTACCCTAGGTGTTCTTGCAAATGTGTATCATGATGAACTGCTGCCACATATTCCACCCCTTTTGAAAGAATTACTTTTTCATCATGAATGGGTTGTTAAAGAATCAGGCATCTTGGTTTTAGGAGCAATTGCTGAAGGTTGCATGCAGGGCATTATTTCATACTTGCCCGAGCTTGTTCCTCACTTTAGTCAATGCCTCACAGATAAAACGACTCTTGTACATTCCATAGCATGCTGGACTCTTAGCCACTATGCATACTGGGTGGTCAGCCAGCCACCAGACATGTACCTGAAGCCATTAATGACAACTGCTAAAGCGCATCCTGGATAGCAACAAGAGAGTACAAGAAGCTGCCGACAGTGCCTTTGCTACCCTGGAAGAGGAGGCTTGTACAGAACTTGTTCCTCACTTTGCTTATATACTTGATACCCTGGTCTTTGCATTTAGTAAATACCAGCATAAGAACCTACTCATGCTTTACAATGCCTTAGGAACATTAGCTGATTCAGTAGGACATCATTCAAACAAACTAGAATATATTCAGATGCTAATGCCTCCACTGACCCAGAAATGGAACATGTTAAATGGTGAAGATAAGGATCTCTTCCCTTTACCTATATTCAGTTGCCACAGCACTGCAGTCTGACTTTCTTCCGTACTGTGAACCTGTGTAAGAGACAATGAGGAAGACTCTTGCACAAGCCATGCTAAACAATGCGCATCCAGATCAATATGAAGCTCCAGATAAAGATTTTATGATAGTGGCTCTTGATCTACTGAGTGGCCTGGCTGAAGGACTTGGAGGCAACATTGAACAGCTGGTAACCCGAAGTAACATCCTAACACGAATGTATCAGTGAATGCAGGATAAAATGCTAGAAGTTCGGCAGAGTTCTTTTGCCCCTTTAGGTGACCTCACAAAAGCTTACTTTTAGCATGTTCAGCCTTGTATAGCTGATTTCATGCCAATATTGGGAACCAACCCAAATCCAGAATTTTTTCAGTCTGCAGCAATGCCACATGGGCAGTTGGAGAAATCTCCATTCAAATGGATATAGAGATGCGGCCTTATATTCCTGTGGTGTTGTACCAGCTTGTAGAAATCATTAACAGACCCAACACACCAAAGACATTGTTAGAGAATACAGCAATAACGATTGGCCATCTTGGTTACATGTGTCTTCAAGAGGTGGCCCCGATGCTACAGCAGTATGAAGACCGTGGTGCACCTCTCTGAGAAATGTAACAGACAATGAGGAAAAGGATTCAGCATTCCGTGGAATTTGTACCGTGATCATTGTGAATCCCAGTGGTATAATCCAAAATTTTATATATTTTTTTTGTGATGCTGTTACATCATGGATTAACCCAAAAGATGATCTCAGAGACATGTTCTGTGAGATCCTTCATGGATTTAAAAATCAAGTTGGTGATAAAATTGGAGGCATTTCTCTAACCAGTTTCTTCTTCTCTTAAAAAGAGCATCTTGCAGCTGTTTATGGTGCTTAATCTAATACACTTAAGCTGCAGTCCCAAAATTTGGGGTCCTTCAGTCTTGGAGACTATGAGGGAGCCTCTGCACTCAGGGAAAATGCTACCCTTTACGCGGGGAAGGGTAAACCAGTAGGCAATACACTACAATCCCAACCGTGCTGGGAGGGGCAGGAGGGAGGTGTTGCCGTCACTGTATTAAGTCGATGTTTGGAAAACGTTTTAACATCTGGAGCCTTTGTGGGTGGAAATATGTCTCCAGTTACAACTCCGCACTGGATTTGAAGAAGAAGAAAAAAAAATCTGTTCAGTCTACTCACAAAACAGCACATTGTGGAATATTACGGAGAATTGTACCAAAACAGGAACCATATAAGTGATGGATGGGGATAAGAAAGAGGAACAATTCTACAGCGCACAATAAAGGAAACCTAAGAATGGGAGCTACAAATAGTAAAGAAGCTTTTTTCTTTTTTAATTTAAAGTTTTTTTTTTTTTAATCCAAGTTTTCCCACATGATGGGGCCTTGTTTTGCACGTTGATGAAAAACTACACAAACAGAACTAATATACTTAAAATCAGCTTGCCTTCCCTTAGTGGAAGCAGGTTCTTGGAAGTTACAATTTAAGGTACCCCAAAAAAGTTGGAAATAAAACAAAACAAACATAAACAATGAAGCACCCTGTGAAATGCCAAATGAGTCACTCCTTTTACCTTTTTTAGGGTAGGCATGGAGGGTGGAATAAATGGGGTTTGGTATATCAAACTAAAGATGCTATCTTAATTTTGCATTTAATATTAATGTAGTGGGTATAATTTGATGATTGTACTTCATTAGATTTAATTTCTAGGCCAATATGTTATTTTTTAAAGTGCAGTTTAAGGTTCAGGTGTGCATTCTGGCTCATAGTGGTTGAAAGTAATTTATAAATTAGTGGGAAAGTAGCATGCTTGCATCATATAGAGTGAGATTGGTATTCATTTACCTATGTTGCAGAAATTTGTGATGCAGTTTACCCATTTAGTGTAACCCTGCATTTAAAGTTCCCTTTTAAGATTTGTGGGTTTTATTTTTATTAAGAATATAGATATATAAAGTACTGTAGTTTACAGCTATTCCTTGAAATACCTTTTTTAGGATCTGTTAGGAATAAGATTGATACTGCATTGTGTGTGACCTGCGCAGTGTGGAAAGCTGATATACCTGTGCAAACTCTTTGCCTCTGTGCTGTCAGTGTGATGTGCTTTCCGCATGGTTATATACTACTCATGATTTTATCAAAACTTCTAACATTTAAATTATGTGGTAAAAGATCTGTTAAAGACTGCATAAATGTTAGTTGGCACATAAAGACAATTGTAGAAATTGAAAAATGATTGCTGTATTTCAGTGTTTATTCCCACTCAACATACTGCCTTCTAAGCTTCCTTTTTTTTGTTCAAAGCATGATCTTAAAGATATGTTTAAGTTAATGGGTGTAATGCAGGGTTCCTATACGGACGGGCTGTGAAATTTGGATACTTGGATAGTATGTATTATAGTTGGATTATTCCAGTAAGGTCCTTGCTTGTAAGCATGTCCTGGATAGAATTGTTAGTAAATATGTAATTGTATGTCCTATGGACGGTAAAGCACTTATAGTACTATATAATATTCATGTTGGCTAGCATGTATTTTGGTGCATGTTGGTGGCCCTCTGTGCTGTAGATATATGCACACAGGTTGCAAGTTAAAAGCTATAGAGTGAAAGTTGGTTTGGATCCTCTTCATTTCATTTGTTTAGCTTTTCTGTTATTTTTCTCTACTTACATGTATTCCTGTGAATAAATCCTTGTTAAGTTAACCCTTAAAAAATTAAAGGTACTGTTTAATACTTTTCACTTAGTTTTCTATACACATTATGACATAACCTATTTACAAAGTAAGTTTCTAAGGTATCACGTGTCATAATAGCAAGCTGCAAGTAACTAAAAATGTGATGCTAGCATAGATGTGGTAGTGGAGGGACAGCTTATAGAAAGTTGAGATGGTCCTAATGTTGGTAAATAGAAATCTCAAACTGATACTGATACTTTCAGGTATGCTTTGACATTGAGTTACAAAATTTGAATGAATAGAAAGGAGCTACTCCACCTCCAGTAATGAATTTTCTGTGTACATTTAATTATCAGTATAGATCTTTTTGTCCTATTAATATAACTTTTATGTGTGCAGAAAAGTTTAAATTTATGAAATGTAGTTGTTGTGATTCTTTAAACATAATTATATTTTTCTTCAGTGTTAATGTTTCTTATAGATTAAGTATATTACAATATGAAGTTCAGTTCAATAATTCTTGAGCTTCTACTATGCTCCAGGCATACTCTTAATTTCTGAGGACACTGAGGTGAATAAGGCTGTTCTTGTCCTTAATTAGTTCAAAATCTTGTTTGATAGGCAGATAAATTATAAAAACATGATCATAGTATGAATTTATAAATGATTAGTATGCATGTGCTCTTGAAATAACAAAAGGAAAGTATGTGTGTGTGTGTGTGTGTTGGGGGGTCATTCAGAAGCTTTTGAAGAGGAAGTTACTTCTGAGTTGAGTGTTGAAGAATGAATGCAACTTTTACCAATTGGCCAAGGAAATTAGATGGTGAGCATTTTAGCATAGGGAACAGCATGTACAGCATGAATGTATCACAAAATCATGATGTGTGAGAGAGGAATATCAGCATTGCTAAGAGTATAGGGTGTGGGGTAGAGGATAGTTGGAAATGACCCCAGGGAAGTAAGGTGGTGGAAAGGAAGGAAAATTCAGTATCTCAAACTGAAAGGACAAATGATATTTATAAATCAGATTTTTAAAATAAGAAAGATATAACATTAAATATTACATTAAATATTATAAATACTTCTGTATCAGATCTTCATACACACTTCCCATCTATGTATAAGACCATGAACAGAGAGAGTACTTCTTTTCTGAACAATTTTCTCATAAAATGAAATTATTGGATTATCTAAACTCCTTCTTGATCAAAGCCTGTGTTGCAGAGAAAAAGTCAGTGAACTTAAAAGTAATTTGTTAATAAACAGAGAATAGGCGGGGTGTGGTGGATCATGCCTGTAATTCCAACACTTTGTGAGGCTGAGGTGGTAGGATTGCTTGAGCCCAGGAATTTGAGACCAGACTGAGTAATGTAGCAAGACCCCATCTGTACAAAACACTGAAAATTAGCTGAGCATGGTGGCATATGCCTGTGGTTCCAGCTACCTGGGAAGCTGAGGTGGGACGATCACTTGAGTCCAGGAGGTTGAGGCTACAATAAGCCATGATTGCACCACTGCACTCCAGCCTGGGTGACACAGCGAGACCCTGTCTTAAAAAAAAAAAAGAACAGAGTGTAATATGTTCCTTTTACCCAGCATTGTACCTGGCATAGAGTAGATGTATAATGAGTAATAGTTTTGGAGAAAATATTGAATTCTGCGATTTAGATCAAGTAGCTATTATAAAATTGTTATAGTTAATGAGGACACTGAAGCTAGAGTCTTGGACTCATTGAATGAATTTTAGGAGTTGTTGAAGTTGCTATTCTAGCCTGAATTAGTAATTAAATAGTTTTCAATTTAGGCTATTCTGTTTTATTGTCCCATGGTGATTAAAAGTATTGCTTTCAGGCTCTTCAATTTCTAGTGGCGTTTATGTGGTACTTCCACAATCTTTTATCCCTTTCCTGGTCTTGGGAGTCAGGCAACCTGTATTAGCAGAAGCTGCCAGCTTGGTAGCTTAAGTTGGGTTGCATGGAGACACAGATAGGAAAGTTGGTCTGTGGAACCTCTTTCTACCTTTTAGTACATGGTGAAGGAGAAAATAACATGAGAACATTAGACTAACCACTGGGAAACCCAGATTTCAGCCGTAGCTGAATAAGTAGTGTCTCATATGACCACAACATATTCCAGGCTTATCTTGTATTTTCCCTGCCCCAGCCCTTGAGTCATCATGTCTCCAAGGAAGATTTTTATTGGAGAATGAGATTTAGAAACCAAGATCTGGGGGCTAGGTGTGTTTGTTGCTACTGAGGTGTAATTGCTTTTAGTTATTGTGGCAGACAGAACTGACAATTATATGTATACACACATACTGCTCTTCTATATTTATTTCTGTATCCATTTCCATATATATTAAAGACCAAGAGTTCACACGGATACCTTTGACTCCAATCAAATGCTACAGAATTTGTTCTAGCCTTCTTATTTTTAAGACTTTCCTCAGAAAGTGAGAAAATTGGTTTCTCAACCACAATGTATTTACTTAGTTATTCAACACTGTTTGTGTGTGTATAAGGATTACAGTATATATTTATACATAGTTATAGATATGTTATAGTATATAATATTTATAGTATATTATATACTATATACTATATTTATACTGTATTATATACACACAGAGTTTCAGAATTGCTAACTTATCACCCTATGAAAAAGATTTACTGACTTATAATATTTGCTTAGCATTATTTTTTTTAACCTTAACCTTACAGAATACAGTACGTACTGTTTTCCAAGTTTACTTATGTTAGTTCTTTTAGTTCTCAATCCTTTCAGTGTGATTGTTCATTTGTAATACTTTTAGGTTCATTTGTTGCTGTTTGTATTTCATTTTGGGTTCTGCCCACATCATGGTTTATTTAAAGTACTCATTTGTTTCATATTACTTCGAAGAGATCTTCCCTTTTCTTCTTTTTTAAAAAATATTTTATTTTTAAAATTTTAACCTATGTATGTATGTATTTATTTTGAGACTGGGTTACGAGACTGGCCAATTTTTGTATTTTTGGTAGAGATAGGGTTTCACCATGTTGCCAAGGCTGGTCTCAAACTCCTGGGCTTAAGTGATCAACCCATCTTGGCCTTCCAAAGTGCTGGGATTACAGGCGTGAGTCACTGCATCTGGCCGAGATCGCCCTTATTCTTTTTGTACCACTGTATACTACTTATTTTGTAGACTGTGCGTTGTTTATTCAATTACTGTCCCAACAATGGGCATCAAGATTGTTTCCAATATTTTACAATTATAAAGTGCCGTAATGACTATGCTAGTGTAGAGCATTATTATTTTTGTAATTTAGGTAAAAAACACATCTACCACCTTATTTGTGTCCATACCAGCTCCTATTCAGTTGTTTAGAAACTTCTGCATATAAAAGTGCTAGTCAGTATTACTGTATGATAGTTGTTATGCATGTTATTCTATTTTCCTAGAACATTTCAGTCACTTTCTACTCTTACCTAAAACTTAACTGGTAAATCTTAAGTGCATTGATTAATAAATCTCTGGTATTACCATAATCTACTCATAAAATCATCCTATGATATTTTATTACCACCTCCCCAAAGTATAATGTCCTTAAGATATGAAATTCTGCAGTAAAACGGAACAAAAGAAAAGCTTTTCAAAATGTTACTGAAACTTCACTTGATGTAATATGCAAAAGTGTGATGGGGCTCTTCTCAGGTTAAATGGGCACTCATGGATGCACTGTAACTTGACTGATTTGAGGACAGAAAATTGAACCTAAAATAAGGAAATTCTGACTGCTAAAGGAATTGAGGTCACTCAATACATTCATTTTCTCTCTAACAAAAGGACTACACATACCACTAATGCACTTGGCATTTTGATTTATTAAATATATATGTTAACTGAAATCTGCCACCCATTTATAATCAGTATAGCTAAAACTACTCATTGGAAACCTGTGAAGGCTGAAGTAAAGAAGTACATTTTAAAAGGCTTCAGTAAAGTCCAGTCAGTCAAAACTTGATTTGAGCTTACTGCTGAGGTCTGCGGAACATGTTACATGACTGCAACCATTAGAAGTCTCACCAGACACACCTGACTCTTCTCCTTTTTCAGGTGCTCATGTGCTTCTGTAGTGGTCTGTTTCTTCTGTTTCAGCCTTCTGTGAGGCATCACAGAAAGGAAGGAACAAATATTTAAATTATGGAAAGTGAATGCAGTAAGAATAGGAATGACTCTAAAACAGTAGAAACAAATAAGGCTAATTATAGTATTTGAGAAACAGGGTGTGTACGTTTTCTCTGGCTGCCATAACAAATTACCACAAATACAATGACTTAAAACAACACACTATTTGTTATCTTACTATCCTCTAGCTTACAAGTCAGACACATGTCTCTGCAGGCTAAAATCAAGATGTCAGCAGGGCTAGGTGCCTTCCTGGAGACTTGGAAGAATACATTTCCCTATCTTTTCTAACTTCTAAAAACTGCCTTTGGTTCATGACTTCCTTCCTCTGTCTTCAAACCCAGCAACACCGCACCTCTTTGACCATTCTCCTTCTGTCTCTCTTCTGCCTCCCTCTTCCATTCTGAGTGATTATTATACATTCGGACCCCTCAGATAATCCAGGATAATACTCCTATTTTAAGGTCAGCTGACTGGCAGCCATAATTCCCTCTTTGCCATGTACGCTATCATATTTACAGGGATTATTCTGCTTGTCAGGAAAATTACTTCATTTCTCTGGAACTCCTGTTTTTATTGTAGTAGAATTCTTAAAATATGAGAAGCCATGATTTCAGTTTCGACACCCCAAAATGAAACAGTATTTATTTGTGCCTTTTGAAAGGAGCTACGTGCTTTCCTACTAATTTCTTCCTCTTTATTTCCCAGATTTTGAATTTATACCTGTTTATTTTTAAAGTTCCTGGGTCTTAAGGTAGGTTTGTTCCAGGGAAGGATAGAGAAAAATCTAAGGTCATTTATTGAGAACGAAGATAAATTTGTAAAGAATTGAACTATAGCTGAAGTCTACCAATGATGATGAACAGACTTTTTTTTTTTTTTTAAAGTAATGATTTTGTTTCATAGGGTATTCTTAAGTGAAGAATTTATGTAGACATATATTCACAGAGCCCTGTTCTGTTTTCTTGATCAGGGAACCAGTATATTTTCAGGAAATTTCTTCTGTACAGTACCTGTATTCTTCGGGTGATATTTTGTAAGCTTATTTAAAGTTGGTCACTCTTACCACATCTGGCCATTTGAGTTTTACAGAGAGTTAGAGTCATGGTCTCATCCTATTTTCCAGAAAGATTTTTTAAATTTAATTTTTATATATTTTGGGAATACAGATGCAGAATTTTTACATGTGTATATCATGTAGTGGTGAAATCTAGGCTTTTAGCATACCCATCACCTGAATAGTGATCATTGTACCTATTGGTAAATTCTCAACCCTCACCTCCTTCCCATCCTCCCATCTTTTGTAGTCTCCAGTGGCTGTTATTCCACTCTGTATGTCCAGCTGTACCTGTTGTTTAGCTCCCACTTATAAGTGAGAGCATGTGATATGTGACTTTATGTTTCTGAGTTATTTCACGTATAATAATACCCTCTAGTTCCATGTTGCTGCAAAAGACATGATCTCATTCTTTTTTTATGACTGAGTAGTATTCCATGGTGTATATGTATTTCCCACACTTCCAGAAACAGTTTTGTAGCAATACTATAACTGAAATCTCTCAGGGTAGGAATTTTTGGGTGTCACAATGATAGTGGGAGATAGAAACACTGGATTAGAAGTTACTGGGGATGAGTGTTAGTCTGGATTTATTTATTTTCACTAAATATGTTTTGGGTACCTACCAGTTAGTAATTTTAAATAAGATAATGACATTTTTTTAACCTTTCCTAAATGGAGAAGTTGTTCCATTATTCTTTTAAATCTGGAAAATGTTCATATTTAATTATTATATCCCCTCCATTGTTTCTGTGCCCCTTTTCTAGAACTTCTAATAATTGGCTGTTATATCTCTGTTGAGACTTTTTTAAAATTTTCTCTTTGTTTTCATTTATTTTTTAAACCTTTGTTCTTTTACCTTTCTTGGCCTTTTTTTTTTTTTTTTTTTTTCTTTGAGAGATTTCATAGAGTTTATTTTTAAACCAGGCAGTCACTTAACCCTTTATGGAAATTTCAAATATATTCACTGTTATTTTCTTTTTCTCTTTTTTTCTTTAAGTAACCATCTTACTGGGCGTTAAGTGGTATTTTATTGTGCTTTTGATTTCCTTATTCTCAAATGAGGTTGAACTTTTTTGTGTGTTTATTGTATATTTGTATATCTTTAGAGAAATGTTTTTTCAAGTCCTTTGCCCATTTAACTGGGCTGTTTGTGTTTTTGTTGTTGAATTGTAAGAGTTTCTTGGTACTAGATTATTATCAAATGTGTGAATTGCAAGTATTTTCTCCCATTCTGTAGGCTTCTTGATAATGTCCTTTGATATACAAGTTTTAATTTTATGAAGTCCAATTTTATTTATTTTGTTGTTGTCATTGCTTATGCTCTTAATGTCATATTGAAGAATTCATTGCCAGTCCAAAGTAAAAGTGACAAAGATTTATCCTTTTGTTTTTGTTTTGTTTTGTTTTTTAAAAATGGGGTTTTGCTACGTTGCCCAGGCTGGTCTTGAACTCCTGGACTCAAGCAATCCGCCTGCCTTGGCCTCCCAAAGTGCTAGAATTACAGAGTGAGCCACCGCACCCAGCCTCTTTTTTTTTTTTTTTTTTTTTTTTTTTTTTTCTGAGCGTTGTATGATTTTAGTTCTTAGATTTAGGCCATTGGTCCATTTTGTGTTTTTGTATATGGTGTGAGGTAATGATCTGACTTAATTCTTTTGCCATCGGTTGACAGTTTTTTTCTTTCACCACTTTAAAAGTGCCATTTGAGACCAGGCGCAGTGGCGCATGCCTGTAATCCCAGCACTTTGGGAGGCTGTGGTGGGTGGATCACCTGAGGTCAGGAGTTTGAGACCAGCTTGGCCAGCATGGCGAATCCTCATATCTACTAAAAATACAAAAATTAGCCAGGCGTGGTGGTGGGCACCTGTAATTCAAGCTACTTGGGAGGCTGAGGCAGGAGAATTGCTTTAACCAGGGAGGTGGCCACTGCAATGAGTGGAGATTGCACCATTGCACTCCAGCCTGGGCAACAGAAGCGAAACTCTATCTCTTAAATAAATAACTAAATGCCGTCTGTAGCCAGATGTCATGTCTCATGCCTATAATCTTAGTTCTTTGGGAAGCTGAGGTGGGCAGATCGCTTGAACTGAATGAGAATGAAAGTATATTTTATCAAAATTTGTACAATGTAACTAAAGCAGTGCCTAGAAGGAAATTTACAGTGATGAATACTTGCATTAGAAAAGAAGGGTCTCAAATCAATAATCAAAGCTTGTACTTTAAGAAACTAGGAAAAAATCAAATTAATTCCAAATCAAGTAGAAGGAAGCAAATAATAAGGAAAATAGAGATTAATGGAATTAAAAGCCCAAAAGTAATTGAGAAAAAGCAATGAAATTGAAAGGTAGTCTTTGAAAAGATCAATAAAATTGATAAACATTTAGCAAGACTGGCAGAAGCATAGTGAAACAAAGATTGCAGGGTTGAAGGAAAAAGGTACTGCTACAGACTCCACAGAATTAAAAATATGATGAGAGAAAACTATGAGAAACTCTTAGGCACATAAATTTTTACTACTTGAGTGGACCAATTTCTTAAAAGCACAAACTACTAAACTTCACTCAAGTTGAAATAGATAATTTGAATAGCCCTGTAACCATTAAAGAATTTACTCTGTGGAAAAAAAAAATTCCAAGAAAGATCTCGTCCACATGGTTTCACTGGCCAATTTTACCAAACAATTAATGAAGAAGTAACAGTAATTCTACATAGACTTTTCCAGAAAGTAGAAGAAAATGGAAAGATATCCCCAGTTTATTTTACAAATCCAGCAATAACCTCATACTAAAACCAGACAAATACATTATATGAAAAGGAAACTGTAGGCCAATACCCTCATTAAGATCATAGTGCATGCTTGTAATTTTATATGGCTTCAGTAGCCATTTCAAATGCAGATTTCGCTTTCTAGTGCCAGAGGCAGAGGCAGGCCATAGTCACCCTTGACACGGTTTCCATTTCTATACTACACCCAAATGACAAGCTGATGGCCAGAGGTAAGAATTGAGAGGCATGACTCCTGCCTAGCGGACAGCGTTCTCTTTCCCGCAGCTTGTATTAAATGGACCATTCATTTATTATATTTGCTGATGAACTTCAAGTGACCACACCCTATTTCCCAATAATACTAGTTGCCAAACTCTCTTTTTATCTCTACCGGCCTGTGCTCTGCATGTGGCCTCAAGGCATTCACTGTACGCTTCAGGGTCTGTAAGTACTTAAAAAGTCTTAAATTTTCACATTGTATTTGTTTCACTGAAGCCTTGCCTACAATCTGACCCATAACTCTAATGCCTGCCCTGAAGGGACCCACGCAAGTGAATACCCTATGAGCACTCTTTTGTCTGGGCCCCTGGTGGCTGCTGGTAACCATAGCCCCCAGCCTGTGTTGACAGAGAAACTTGAAGAGTTTTATTCAAAATAAAGATAGTCTTAAAAGTCTTCACATAATGTCAGCATATTGAAACTAACATGTAAAAACAAAACAAAACAAAAATATAATGTCAGCAAATTGAAACCAACATGTAAAACAATGAAACAAAACAAAAACAAAACACTATTTGCCAAATGGGCTTATCCTAGGAATGCAAGGTTGAAAATTGATCAGTATAATCTATCATGTTAACAGTTTTATGGGAAAACAAATCCTAACAATTGGTGGAGAAAAGACATTTCATTTAGCAAAATATAACATCAATTAATGACCCTTGCCAAACGAATAGAAAAGAATTTGACATCTTCAAAAAACCTACAGCTAACATGTTAATACTTAATGAAGAAAGATTAAATGCTTTTCTCCTGAATTCGAGAACAAGACAAATATGTCCATTCTCACCACTCTTATTCAATATAGTTCATGAAGTTCAGCCAGTGTAATAAGCCAAGAGAAAGAAAGAAAAGGGATTTTTATTTTCAGATGGCATTCTCTACATAGAAGACTCAACATAGTTAAGATGTCAGTTCTTCCTAAATTTGTAAAGACTTAATGCAATTTTTTCATCAAAACCCTAGAAACACTTTTTTGTAGATACAGACAGGCTTATTCTAAAATTTATATAAAAAAGCAAAGGAACTAGAGTAGCTTACACAGTTTTGAAAAATAAGAATAAAGTGGCAAGAATTACTCTACCTGATGTAAAGACTTAATAGTTACAGTAATCAAGAGAGTGTGGTATTGGCAGAAGCATAGACACATAGGTCTACCCTGAAGTAGACCTACACAGATATGTCCAAGTGAGTTTTGAAAAAACATTTTTTTTTTTTTTTTTTTTTTTTT
>NW_016807758.1:2092287-2112423 GCF_001698545.2 Rhinopithecus bieti
TTTTTGAGACAGAGTCTCGCTCTGTCACCCAGGCTGGAGTGCAGTGGTGCGATCTTGGCTCACTGCAAGCTCCGCCTCCTGGGTTCATGCCATTCTTCTGCCTCTGCCTTCTGAGTAGCTGGGACTACAGGTGCCCGCCACCACGCCCGGCCAATTTTTTGTATTTTTGGTAGAGATGGGGTTTCACCGTGTCAGCCAGGATGGTTTCGATCTCCTGACCTCATAATCCACCCGCCTCAGCCTCCCAAAGTGCTAGGATTACAGGCGTGAGCCACCACGCCCAGCCTGAAAAATGTTTAGAGGCAGTTTTAACAAATAGTACTGAAACAATTGGATATCCATAGGTAAAACGAAGTAAAACAAAATCTCAAACTAAACCTCTCACCACCTATTAAAATTAATTCAAAATGGATCATTGATCATATAAAATGTGAACTATGAAACTTGAAAAGAAATATAGAAGAAAATCATTAGGAACTAGGGCTAAGCACAGAGTTCTTTGATATTAAAAACATAATCCATAAGAAAGAAATTGAGAAATTGGTCCTCATTAAAATTAAAAATGTTTACATTGCAGAAAACTCTATTAAGAGGATGAAAACAAGCTACAGAGTGGGAGAAAAACTTTGCAAACCACTTATCTGACAAAGTTCTCATATCCAAAATATCTAACAAACTCTCAAGTTGAACAACACAAAATACCAGCAATTTAATTAGAAAAGGAGTAAAAGACTTTGACATTTCACCAAAGAGGAGACGTGGATGGGAAATAAGGACATGGAAAGACATTCATCATAATTAACCCTTAGGAAATTGCAAATTAAAATCACATTCTATACACCTATAAAATGACCAATATAAAAAATTGTGATAATACCAAATGCTAGTGAAAATGCCAAGAAACAAGATTTCATGTATTTCTGGTGGAAATTAAAATGGTTCAGCTGGATAAAATATATATAAATGCTCCAAGTTAAATAAATTGGGCTGGAAAAAGCCTCTTTGTGCTCTAGAAGATAACAAATGGGAGACAGTTTGTCTTTGTTCAGAGTATGGAAAATAATTCAGAAGTTACTGATTTAGAGAGGGAATACACCTTGAATTCATTTCTAAACCAACGGTCTTTGAAAATAGGGTTGCCATCTCGACTTTCTGGCCCAGATCACGAGGGAGTAAGACTAGCTTTAAATTTAACGTTCATTACCCGGGTTGCTCTGTAGCCAGATGCCAAAGGGTCACATCCTGTGGGCACACAAGGAGCCACCTCTCTTCTGATTCCATTAAACTCCCCTGAAATCCACAGGATACACAGGGGGCTCCATTCCTTGATCCTCAGTATCAAATGACTGTAATTTCACCATGCCAACCCCTTTGAAACAAACGTAACCCCTCCAGTTTCTTTTGTTGATGGGGAAGCAGGTTGGAGTATTCTCAGCTTACTAACAAGGTTGTTTAAGGAGTCTTCTTAGTCCTTTGACCTATTACTCCCATTTTCTTGATTTTAAGTGTGGTTTAATATGGACAGGATTAGTCATGCAAATACTTAACACCGAGTGGACAGGAAGCAATCAGATGCAACTGCGACAAACTGGATGTGGAGCTCAAGCTGCCTGATTTTGTTTCACACTAAATGAAATTAGTGCTTGTTTAGGACAAATCTCGTGGGCCACCACAGTTGAGCATGTTTGTCCAGTTAGCTATTGAACTACTAAATATGTGTTGCGTTCCAATTGAATCATTTGATTTTTGAGGAAAAATCATTCCTCAAAAGGCAATTTTTTAAAAGTTTGACTTAAAAAAACAAGATTCCTATAACTAATAAATGAGTTTAGCAATGTTGTAAGATATAAAGTCAGTGCACACAATTCTTATTTCTCTGTATCATCAATGACTAGTTATAAACTTGAGTAAATATAACAACGTTGTTTTCAACATCTATAAAAACACTTATGTATAAATCTAACAAAGTCTATGCTGAAGAGTATAGGGAGCTTATGAAAGAAATTAAAGAAGATCTAGATAAAATATGACCTACATAAATACATAAAGTAATGTGGTGTTCATGGACTGGAAGGCTTAGTGTAGTGAAGACATTACTCAATCCCAAAGTGATGAAATACTAATCAAAATCCCAGCAGGAGTACCAATCTATTTTGTTGGAAAAAGCAGAACAAAGCTGGAGGAATTGTACTAACCCATTTTAAAGCTACAGCAATCAGGACACTGTAACATTGGCAAAGAGACAGTCAGTTAAATCAATGGAACATAATAGAGACTCCAGAAAAGAAATGGAACCACATAAAGATGGCCTGTGGATCTTTGACAAAGATGTAAAAGAAACTCAGTGGAGAAATCTTTCAACAAATGTTGTTGGAACCGTTTGATCGTCCAAATTTTACGTCTTATACAAAAATTATTCCAAAATGGACCTTTGATGTAATTGTGAGTTGTAAAACTGTAAGAAAACATTTAAAAATACTATGACCTGGAGATTAGGTGAAAAGTTATTAGAAATTATGCCAAAAGCATGATCCATAAAAAATTAACTGGATTACATTAAATTAAAAACCTTTGTTTTACCAAAGATACTGTCAAGAAATAATAAAAAGTTAAATTACAGACTAGGAGAAAATATTTGTGACTCACGTATCTATCAAAAGACTTTTATCCAGAATGTATAAAGAACTCTTAAAAGTCAACAATAAGTAAGTAGACAACCCAAATCAAAAAATGTATAAGAGACCTGAATAGATACTTTACCAAAAAGGATATGAGTGACACATAAACATGTAAAACTTTGTTCATCATTAGCAAATTCAGGCCATGCTGAGACACCATTGCACACCTATTAGAAGAGCTACAGTAAAGATTACTGACAATAACTAAGGGCTGTTGAGGATGCGAAGCAACTAGAAATCTCATTCATTGCTGATTGATATGTGAAATGTTACAACAACTCTGGAAAACGACCTAGCAGTTTCTTAAGAAGTAAACAAACACTCACTATATCATCTAGCAGTCCTACTCCTGGGTATTTATCATAGAGAAATGAGAACTTATATTCACACAAAAACTTGTACATGCATGCTTATGATAACTTCATGTATAGTAGCTAAAAACTAGAAAGAATCGAAATATCCTTCAGTTAGTAAATTGATACACAAACCATACATTCGTAATGGAATACTACTCAGCAGTAAAAAGAAACCAGTGAACCTTAAAGGCATTATGCTGAGTGAATGAAGTCATTC
Source organism: Rhinopithecus bieti (assembly GCF_001698545.2). Classification (NCBI taxonomy): domain Eukaryota; kingdom Metazoa; phylum Chordata; class Mammalia; order Primates; family Cercopithecidae; genus Rhinopithecus; species Rhinopithecus bieti. The sequence goes on from NW_016807758.1 coordinate 2,095,539, forward strand.
TCAAAATGTTTGTGCTATGTGATTCCATTTATTTGATATTCGTGAAAAACGAAACTATGGGGATGGAGAACAGATCGGCGTTTGACAGAGGTTATGGATGGGAGGAGGGTGTAACTATAACTGGATAGTATGAGGGACTTCTTCGAGGGTGAAGAAACTGTTCTACATCCTAATTGCGTAGGTGTTTACACATCTATTTGTGCTTTAAAATGTATAAACTGTATAGCCCCCAAAATTAATTTTACAGTATAATTAAACTAATGATGGTGTCATTTGTCAGAAACATTTATAGTGAAGGAGAAATGTGTGAAGGAAGCACCGAGCTACCATCTCACTGTTCATTCTATTTGAATAGAAATGTGTTCTCAAAGTCCAAGGAAGGTCTATGGTAAACCTGCTCGTATGTGCTCAGAGTTTTAATTCCAGTCAGTCTTGTGGGAAGCCTCTGGAAGCCAGAGAATATACACATTTGGGTTTTCATTGTCATACTCCCAATTAATGATTGCATTTTAATGGTCTACTAAGGAGAACAGGTCTATATGGATGTTGGCTCCCAATAAGTGCAGGACTGCCAGTTAGAGAAAGAGGCTGCCACAACAAACAGGGAATAGAAACTCCTTCCCACATTAACCAATTTCCGCACTACATGGTTTCCTCTTTTCCTGTAAAAATGCAGTTTCTACTCTGTGCAGATGATTTCTAAGCTGGTGAAGAAAAGTTAGAGTAAGTTAATTTTTCTTTCTCCCATTACCCGAACCCTTACTCTAATTCTAATGATATCTGTGATGTCACTCCTCTCAAAATCTGATGTTAAACATAGACCTCCCCAAAAGATGGGCAAGGGAAGAATTGCCTAAAGCAGATGTTAGAATTCAGTAATCTTACTCTACGGTGTTTTGTCAAACTTACTGTTCAACATCTTCTGGTTGTCATCTATTTGGTAATGACTCCCACAATTCAAATCTCTTTGCTTAACTCTAGACCACTATATTCAGTTGTCATTTGAATTTGTCTTCTAAAAGATGCAGCATGCACATCAAAATAATTGGGTTTCAAAACTATGTATTCTTTTACATTCTACCAGATCTGGCCTTCCTTTTTAGTTTTGCTTCTGTTATTGTTTTATCTATTTAATCTTTTCCAACTTTATTGAGGTTGACTTTCCTTTTTTTTGTTTTGCTTCCATCATTTGTTTTATTTATTTGTTTAATCTTTTCCAGCTTTGTTGGGGTTGGCCTTCCTTTTTTATGCTTTATTTCAGTTAATAAGCATCATACATTTGTTTCTCAAGCCAGGAACTAAAGAATCATCCATGGCTTCTTGCTTACTTCTCAGTTAACTTTCATCCTATAGAGTCTAACTCCTCAGTATGTTTCATAACTGCTTCTTATTTGTTCTCACTGACACTGATTAATATCAGGCCACTGTCATATGCTACATGGATTCTGCAATAGCGACAAAACTGGTTTTCTGTCTGACTTAAATCCATTCTCTACACTGCAGCCAGAATAATACTTCTCTTGTGCAAATCTCAATTTGTCACTTTTTGAAACTCTTTAGTTTTGTTTACCTGGGCATATCCTGTACCCAGATTAGTGCTTTACATATATTAGTAGTGTTATTTGTAAATTATTGAGAATATGTTTTCTGGATCAATGCCTAGGCCCCCACATTGGCTGGCTGCCAAGAATGATGGTACCACACATGTACCAAAAGTGTTTGAAAAGACTTAACTCACAAAATGAGACTTTCTGGGGGAGAACAGGGCAGTCACCCACACTGGCTCACAGTGGTTTGCATGGAGGGGAGGGGCGGGTGGCACTGATATTTGTCGTGGTTAGTGAATGGGCTGGGTTGAAGGTTCCCACATGCAGGTTGGTTTTGTGTGATTAGAACTTCCCAGTGGTGCCAGGACTGAATACAACATGAAGTTTTACTTACTATAAAAGCCCTATGTCCTTTTACATAAAGGAAAATTTATTATTACAGAAAAGTAAAAATATATATAAAAAACATAAGTATGTGCTTATGTTCTCACACATTGGAAAATTGTAATTGTCCTTCAGTTTATCACCTGCCAGATATTTGAATGTATTTTTCAGCGTTAAAATTGTAGTCATATTGTGCATGTGTAATCTGCTTCTTTTCTTCTCCCTCATTTTACAGAGTGGATTTTTATCTAATGAGATGAATGTTTGAAACATCATAAATAAGAATTTATTTATATATGGATGGTTTTCTTCTTTTCCTCTCTCTCCCTCCGTTTTTTTGCCTCTCTTCCTTCCTTCCTTCTTTCCTTCCGTGTTCCTCTTCCCCCTTCCTTTTCAACTGGGCTTTTTTAGTAACTTCATAGAGTGACATAATTATTCGGTCCCCTTTACATTCATTAGAGTAGACTCACTCCCATTCTTTGAGGCTGTATGTTTTAACCATTCATTATAAAATGAAAGGTACAGAAAATCACAGAAAACATAGGATTTAGTTGGTTATTAAAAGTTTGGCATCTTTTTAACAGTGGTAACAGTTCTCCCTTTACTGATTCAGTGCTGCTCCACAGGCCCTGCCATGGCCTTAATTGTCAGATCTGGCCCAGGGTACCCAACACTGTCTTGTTTCACACATACTCAGACATACATACACAAACAGCCAAATGTTTCTTGAGAGGGTATGATTTTGGGGGGAATAAAGTTACTTATATCATAATGTTTATTGTGATAAATGAGAAAACATAGGTACTCTAAACCAAAAAAGACTAAAACTCTCATTTCTTCTATTTATTTTATTTTATTATATTTATTTATTTATATTTTTTGAGACAGAATCTCCTTCTGTCGCCTGGGCTGGAGTGCAGTAGTGCGATCTCGGCTCACTGCAACCTCCACCTCCAGGGTTCAAGCAATTCTCCTGCCTCAGCCTCCCAAGCAGCTGGAATTACAGGTGCCTGCCACAACGGCTGGCTAAGTTTTGTATTTTTAATAGAGGTGGAGTTTCACCATGTCGGCCAGGGTGGTCTTGAATTCCTGACCTCAGGTGATCTGCTCACTGTGGCCTCCCAAAGTGCTGGGATTACAGGCATGAGCCACCGTGCCTGGCCTATTTATTTAAAAAAAAAAATGTATTTTTTTTGTAGAGATGGGATCTTCCTATGTTGCCTAGGCTGGTCTCAAACTCCTGGGCTCAAGCGATCCTCCTGCCTCAACCTCCCAAAGTGCTAAGAAGACAGGCATTAACCACATTAGCCACTTTGGAAATAGGAGATTTCCAAAAGTTAATCTGTGTTTTGGTTTCTTTCCAACTATTTTCTATGTATATTATAGTGTTTTTATTTTCATAAAATGGGTAATTCTGTACATGCTGTTTTAGATGACTGATGCTTGCTTTTTTTTTTTGTTTTTAAACAGTTAACATCTAGTTCATTAACAAAGAACTATGTTCAAATGGGGGAAAACATTTGTGAAGAAGCATGAGGAACATTTTGGAGTTAATGTATATGTTTGTTGTCTTGATTTCGATGGTGTTTCCATACCATGACTATAATGTCAACATCTATCAGTTTATTTTTTTTGTCTTTTATTTAAGTTTAGGGATACGTGTGCAGGACATGCAGGTTTCTTACACATGTAAACGTGTGCCATGGTGGTTTGTTGCACAGATCATTCTATCATCCAGGTATTAAGCCCAGCATCCATTAGTTTTTCTTCCTGATCCAATCCCTCCACCCACCCTCTGCCCTCTGCTAGGCCCCAGTGCATGTTGTTCCCTGCAATGTGTCCATGTGTTCCCATCATTCAGCTCCCACATGTAAGTGAGAACATGTGGTGTTTGGTTTTCTATTCCTGCATTAGTTTGATGAGGATAATGTCTGCCAGCTCTAACCATATCCCTGCAAAGTACATGATCTCGTTCCATTTTGTGGTTGCATAGTATTCCATGGTGTATATGTACCACAGTTTATTTATCTGGTCTGTCATTGATAGGAATTTAGGTTGATTCCATGTCTCTGCTACTGTGAATAGTGCTGCAGTGAACATATGGATGCATGTATCTTTATATAATAGAATTATTTATATTTCTTCAAGTATATACCCAGCAATGGGATTGCTGGGTCAAATGTTATGTCTGCCCCTAGGTCTTTGAGGAATCACCACACCATGTACCACAATGGTTGAACTAATTTATACTTCCACCAACAGTGTAAAAGTGTTCCTTTTGCTCCACAGCCATGCCAGCATCTGTTGCTTTTTGACTTTTCAATAATAGCCATTCTGACTGGCATGAGATGGTATCTCATTTTGGTTTTTATTTGCATTTCTCTAATGATCATTGATGTTGAGCTTTTTCTTCATGTTTGTTGGCCGCATGCATGTCTTCTTTTGAGAAGTGTCTGTTCATGTCCTTTGCCCATGTTTTATTGGGATCGTTTGCTTTTTTCCTAATAAATTTGCTTAAGTTTCTTGTGAGTCTAGTGACTAGACCTTTGTCAGATGGATAGATTGCAAAAATTTTTCTCGCATTTAATAGGTTGTCTGTTCACCCATATGATAGTTTCCTTTGCTGTGCAGAAGCTCTTAATTAGATCCCATTTGTCAATTTTTGCTTTTGCTGTAATGCTTTTGGCATTCTCATCATGAAATATTTGTCCGTGCCTAAACCTTTACCTGAATGGTATTGCCTAGATTTTCTTCTAAGGTTTTTATAGTTTTGGGTTTTACATTTAAGTCTTTAATCCATCATGACTTAACTTTTGTGTATGGTGTAAGGAAGGAGTCCGGTTTCAATTTTCTGCATATGACCAGCCAGTTCTTCCAGCACCATTTATTAAATAGGATGTCCTTTCTCTATTGCTTGTTTCTGTGAGGTTTGTTGAAGATTATATGGTTATAGGTGTGCAGTCTTATTTCTGAGTTCTCTATTCTGCTCCATTGGTCTATGTATCTATTCTTATACCAGTACCATGCTGTTTTGGTTACTGTAGCCTTGTATATAAAGTGAAGTAGCATGATGCCAGCAGAATCTGGGTGCTCCTGTATTGGGTGCCTATATGTTTAATTCTTTTTGCTTAGGATTGTTTTGGCTGTTTGGGCTCTTTTTTTGTTCCATATGAATTTTAAAATAGTTTTTTTCTAATTCTGTAAAGAATGTCAATGGTAGTTTAATGGGAATACCATTGAATCTATAAATTTGTTTCGGCAGTATGGCCATTTTCATGATATTGATTTTTCCCATCCATGAGCATGGAATGGTTTTCCATTTGTTTGTTTCCTCTCTGATTTCATTGAGCAGTGGTTTGTAGTTCTCCTTGAAGAGGTTCTTTACTTCCATCGTTAGCTGTATTAATACATAGGTATTCTATTCTTTTTGTGGCAATTTATGAATGGGAGTTCATTCATGATTTGGCTCTCAGCTTGCCTGTTGTTGGTGTTTAGGAATGCTAGCCATTTTTGCACACTGATTTTGTATCCTGAGACTTTGCTGAAGTTGCTTATCAGCTTAAGAAGCTTTGGGGCTGAGATGATGGGGTTTTCTAGATATATGATTATGTCATCTGCAAACAAAGACAATTTGACTTCTTCTCTTCCCATTTGAATACCTTTTATTTCTTTCTCTTGACTGGTTGCCCTGGCCAGAACTTCCAATACTGTGTTGAATAGGAGTGGTGACAGAGGGCATCCTTCTCTTGTGCCGATTTTCAAGGGGAATGCCTCCCAGCTTTTGCCTTTTCAATATGATATTGGTTGTGGGTTTGTCATATATGGCTCTTATTATTTTGAGGTATGTTCCTTCACTACCTAGTTTATTGAGTGTTTTTAACATGAAGAGATGTTGAATTTTGTCAAGGGTCTTTTCTGTATCTATTGAGATATGTGGTTTTTGTCTTTAGTTTTGCTTATGTGATGAATCACATTTATTGATTTGCATATGTTGAAACAGGCATTGCATCCCAGGCATGAAGTCTACTTGATCATGGTGGACAAGCTTTTTGATGTGCTGCTGCATTCTGTTTGCCAGTATTTTGTTTTGTTTTGTTTTGTTTTGTTTTTTTTGAGACGGAGTCTTGCTCTGTCGCCCAGGCTGGAGTGCAGTGGCCAGATCTCAGCTCACTGCAAGCTCCGTCTCCCGGGTTCCCGCCATTCTCCTTCCTCAGCCTCCGAAGTAGCTGGGACTACAGGCGCCCGCCACCGCGCCCGGCTAGTTTTTTGTATTTTTTTAGTAGAGACGGGGTTTCACCGTATTAGCCAGGATGGTCTCGATCTCCTGACCTCGTGATCCGCCCATCTCGGCTTCCCAAAGTGCTGGGATTACAGGCTTGAGCCACCGCGCCCGGCCTGCCAGTATTTTGTTAAAGATCTTTGCATTTATGTTCATCAAGGATATTGGCCTAAAGTTTTCCTTTTTTGTTTTATATCTGCCAGGTTTTGGTGTCAGGATGATGGTGACCTCATAGAACGAGTTAGGGAGGAGTCCCTCCTTTTTAATTTTTTTGAATAGTTTAAGTAGAACTGATACCAGCTCTTCTTTGTGTACCTCTGATAGAATTCAGATGTGAATCTCTCTGGTCTTGGGCTTTTTTTTTGGTTGGTGGGCTATTTATTACTGGCTCAATTTTAGAACTCGTTATTGGTCTGTTCAGGGAATCAGTTTCTTCCTGGTTCAGTCTTGGGAGGCTTGTTGGGGTGATCAGACCCAATAACAGGTCGTTGGGATGACGAAGTCCAGTGGAGTCAAAGGGATGAGACAAAGACAGTTTGACAGAGGCAGTGGGACCAGGGGTCCATTGTGAGTGTGGAGGCTGTGAAGGCCCCGATCTCTGGGAGCCCATGCTATTTATTGGTGCTCAAACAAAGAAACAGGTGGTGAGGATGTGGGGGTTGAAAGGAAATGGTGTATTAAGTGAACGAGAAACACACGGCTACTTGAGATAATGGAAGTGCTAGAAGCAAGGAGCCAGCTAATTTGAGATCTTTTTAGCTTTTTGATGTGGGCATTTAATGCTATAAATTTCCCTCTTAACACTGGTTTAACTGCATCCCAGAGATTGTGGTATGTTTTCTTTTTGTTCTCCTTACTTTCAAAGAACTTCTTGATTTCTGCCTTACTCTCATTATTTTCTCAAGAGTCATTCAGGAGAAGGTTGTTCAATTTCCATGTAGTTGTGTGGTTTTGAGTGAATTTCCCAATCTTGAGTTCTAATTTGGTTGCACTATGGTCCGAGATACTGTTATGATTTCAGTTCTTTTGCATTTGCTGAGGAAGGTTTTACTTTTGATTATGTGATCAATTTTAGAGTAAGTTCTCTGTGGCCATGAGAAGAATGCATATTCTGTTGTTTTTGGGTGGAGAGTCCTGTATATATCTATCAGGTCTACTTGATCCAGATCTGAGTGCAGGTCCTGAATATCTTTGTTAATTTTCTGTCTCAATGATCTTTCTAACATTGTCATTGGGGTGTTAATGTCTCCCACTATTATTGTGTGGGAGTCTGCATCTCTTTGTTTTCTGAATCTTGCTTTCTGAATCTGGGTACTCCTATTTTGGCTGCATGTATATTTAGGATAGTTAGGTCTTCTTGTTGAATTGAACCTTTTACCATTATGTAATGCCCTTCTTTGTCTTTTTTGATCTTTCTTGGTTTAAAGTCTATTTTGTCAGGAACCAGGAGTGAAACCTCTGCTTTTTTATGTTTTCCATTTGCTTGGTAAATATTCCTCCCTCCCTTTATTTTGAGCCTATTTGTGTCTCTGTATGCAAGATGGGTCTTTTGAAGACAGCATACCAATGGATCTTGGCTAATTATTTAGATTGCCATTCTGTGTCTTTTAATTGGGGCATTTAGCCCATTTACATTTAAGGTTAGTATTGTTTGTAAATTTGATCTTGTCATCACGATGCTAGCTGGTTATTTTGCAGACTTGTTTATGTGGTTGCTTCATCTTGTCACTTGTTTGTGTACTTCAGTGTGTTTTTGTAGTGGCTGGTAATGGTTTTTCCTTTCTATATTTAGTGTTTCCTTCAGGAGCTCTTGCAAAGCAGACTCCTTTGCTTATGAAGCTTGGCTTGGCTGGTTATGAAATTCTGCGTTGGAAATTCTTTTCTTTAAGAATGTTGTCTGTTGTTCCCCAACCTCTTCTGGCTTGTAGGGTTTCCACTGAGAGGTCTGCTATTAGTCTGATTGGCTTTCCTTTGTGGGTGACCTGGTCTTTCTCTCTGGCTGCCCTTAACTTTTTTTTTTTTTCATTTCGACCTTGAGAATCTGATGATTATGTGTCTTGGGGTTGATCTTCTCATGGAATATATTATTGGGGTTCTCTGCAGTTCCTGAATTTGAATGTTGGCCTGTCTTGCTACCTGGGGGAAGTTCTTCTGGATGATATCCTGAAGTATGTTTCCCAAGTTGGTTCCATTCTCCCCATCTCTTTCAGGTATCCCAGTCAGTTATAGGTTTGATCTCTTTACATAATTGCATATTTTTCAGAGATTTTGTTCATTTATTTTCATTCTTTTTTCTCTAATCTTGTCTGCTTGTTTTATTTCAGCAAGATGGTTGTTAAGCTCTGAGATTCTTTCCTCTGCTTGGTCTGCTTGCTATTGATACTGGTGATTACATTGGGAAGTTCTCATGTTGTGATTTTCAGCTCCATCAGGTCAGTTATGTTCCTGTCTCAACTGGCTATTTTGACTACCAACTTTTGTGTTGTTTTATCATTCAGAGCTTCTTTGCATTAGGTTACAACATGCTCCTTTAGCTCAGCAAAGTTTGTTGTTACTCACCTTCTGAAGCCTACTGTGTCAGTTCAGCGATCTCATCCTCAGCCCAGTTTTGTGCTCTTGCTGGAGAGGTGTTGTGGTCATTTGCAGGAGATGAGGCACTCTGGCCTTTTGAGTTTTCAGCGTTTTTGCACTGATTCTTTCTCATATTTGTGGGCTTATCTACCTTCGATCTTTGAGGTTGCTGACCTTTGAATGGGATTTTGTGGGGTCTTTTTTGTTGATGTTTTATTGCTGTTGTTTTCTGTTTGTTTTCCTTTTAACAGTCAGGCTACTCCTCCAAAGGGCTGCTGGGGTTTGCTGGCATTCCTCTTCAGACCCCAATTGCCTCAGTTTTTTTCTTACCTGGAGGTATCACCAGTGAAGGCTATGAAACAGCAAAGATGGCAACCTGATCCTTCCTCTGGAAACTCCATTCCAGGGGTTACTGACCTATTGGCAGCCTGAAGGAGGCACCTATAGGAGGTGGCTGGAGACCCTGTTGGGTGGTCTCATCCATTCAGGAGAAACAGGATCAGGGACCTACTTAAAGAAGCAGTCTGGCTGCTTTTTTGTAGCACAACTGTGCTGCATTGTGGGGGACCCTTCCTTATTTGGACTGTCTGGACTCTCCGGAGCCAGCAGACTGGATCAGCTGAGTTGACCAGACGGCAGAGATGGTGGCTGCTCCTGCTCCTGGAAACTCGGTCCTTCTCAGGCAGACTCTGGCCTGTCACTGCTGGCTGGCTGGAATTCCAAGTCAGTGGGTCTTAACTTGTAAGGTGCCATGCAAGTGGGGCCTGCAGATCGACGCTGCTTGGATCCTTGGATTCAGCCACACTCCTAGTGGTATGTAGGGACAGATCTGCCTTGCCGGGAATCCCAGGGGTGGAATATGCAAAACTCTTGCATCTCTGTGTGTGCCCGAACTGCTGCTCTACCTGGACGCCACACTGCTCTGTGTATTGGTGACGTGGTCTTATGAGAGGATCTCCTGATCTACTAGTTGCAAAGACCTGTGGGAGAAGTGTGGTTTCCCCAGGTGGGATTGCACAATCAGTCACCACTTCCCTTGGCTGAGGTTGGGAGTTCCTTTGGCTCCACATGGGTCCCAGGTGGACTGTTGCCCCACCCTGCTTTTCTTCATTCTCTGTGGGTCAAACTATTTGTCTAGTCAGTCCCAGTTGGAGAACTTGGATATTTCAGTTGAAGGTGGTTAATTCACTCGCTGCTTTCATTCCTCTCCATGAGTGCCGCAGACTATAGCTGCTTCTAATTGGCCATCTTGGCACTCTCTCCTGTTTGCTTTAAATGTGTACAGTTTAATTGCATGTCAAACATTCTGCAATAGAGTTTTTTAAAATGAAAAAAAAAAAATTTTTTTTTCCAGAGATTTTGTTTGTCAGATAATTTTTCTAGTTACTTTTAGTCTTTGGAGGGCCCAACACAAAATTGAACGTATTTGCATGGAACACCCAACATAGGAAACAGTTTTAATTTTATTCATATTGTCTGTAATGAAGTGGATATTTCCCTTCTATAAGAGTTTTTTATGACCATGATATCTCAGTCTTTTAAAAGTTTGTTGGACTTTTGATCTTTTTACTTGTATATACTAAGGAAAGGTCTTATGATATTTGGATTCATTCTTGGATTGTAAGGACTCACCAGTGGGCTATAGGTCAAACTGAGTTTATTATCTTGACCTTAGTTTTTGTTTATTCAGTTCTTTAGGCTTCAGCACAATAGTCTTTGAAAATAAAACACTTCTAAGAAGAGGTAATAGCTGGTAAGTTGCAAATAGAAGCCATCAGGGACTGCATATGCCAGTTTGAATGGTCTAGTCCTATCATAGAAAAAGAGCAAATTGAGTCAAGCCAAGGAGGTGACAGAGTGCTTAATGGTAGCAGGAGGTAGGTTTGTCACAGTAAAGGAAATGGAATAACCACATTATTAAAGACTTATTTTATTATCTGTGTAAGTGGTCCCATCCCTGGAAATAATAAAACATAGCCTCTCACCTCTTATACCAATTATGAATAAATTTTGGGCGATTCTTTACTATTTTGATTCTTCAGTATGTTACCAGGGAAGATGTTAAAACATGGACTTAAAATTTTTTAATATGTAAATAAAATCTGTTGAGGAGACTAGAAGGGAGGAAGACTAGGAGAAGGATGTTAGAAATAGCTTAAACTAGTTGAATCTATTTTATTTTAAAAAATTTAAAACTTATTTTATTCTTTCAGTGCAGATAATGAGCAAATTCAGGATATCATATAGTTCAATTTCTAAAAATAATGGTTGTACATATCCTTAGAGCTAGATTATAGTATATTTTTTACTGCTTTTGTTCACAGGATATTTTGAATAATCTTGAATCATGTGACCTTGAGGATGATGATCTTATGCTTGATGTGGATCTGCCTGAGGATGCACCTCTTGAAAATGGTAAGTTGAGACAATATTGAACCTTCAGAGGTATATACTTGAGCTACTTAACTGTAGCCAATTTGATATTTGTTGCTTGCAGACTTCTTAATCTTAATGGAGCCTTTCAGACTGAGAATCAGTCTTAAGTGATATAAAATAGATTCATTTGCAAACTAACTTAAATATTTAAAACCTGATTTTGTAAGTCTTAGATATAATTCTCTATGATCCAATAACATTTTATGCCATAAAGTAAGTTGCAGATAAGAGTTGTCTTTTCTTTTTCTGTGTATGTACCCAGTTTTTCCTCCCTTTATCTCATATTGATTTTAGGAAGAAATGTATCTACAGAAACATGCCATCTGACTTGTGAAACACTATAATATCTTAATTTGATAAATATTTTATAAAGATTAATTCTGGAAAGTGATGACCTTCTGAATGGATCATTCTGTACATTTTACTCCCAATTCTAGTCTATCTTTCTAGATCCCAGTAACTGCTGGGGTGAGCCTTTAGATAATCCATATGGGAGAGGGGACTTAGGTTCTTTTTGCTCCAATGACAAAGCACTTGTAGGATTTTTTTATCTTAAGGACTGTTGGAGAACCAGAAACCAGCATAAAAAAGCCCTGGGGGCAAAGGTTGAAATGGGGATACTCCTGGGGAGAGGGCTGCCCTTAGGAATCTGAGAATTTCCTGTCAATCAACATTTGTCCGGTCTCACAGACCTCTATGGGCTAGAAATAAAGTAAAAATGGTGAGTGGGATCCTTTTATCCATGGTGCTAGAAAAATGCAAGGAATATTTCAGAGAGGGGAGGTATCTGTCCTAGTGCTTCACTGGGGTGTTAGTAGCCTGCTTTGCTGCTTTACTACCAGCTTATATTTGTCATACTGGTGAGGCTTTTATTTTTCCTGCCAGAATGCTGTATGGCATTCTCAAAATCTCAGTTGCTTTCAAAATAAACATTTATTTTTCTCATTTATGGATCTAAGGATTAGCTGGGAAGCTGAGGCTATGGGACTGGCTTGAGGTCTATTCCATGTTTCTTCATTTTGAGACGAGGACCACTTTGGGGCAGGTTGTTCTCATTACAGCAGAAATGCAACAGGATGAGCAGAAACATACATATTATGTTTCTTAAAGTCTTAGCTAAGAACTAGCACTTTTTTTTTTAGAATAACAAAAAATATTTTACTAAAACATAAGATTTACAGAAGTTTCCAGATAAGCCATACCAAATGGTCATAAGATTTTTTGAAGTGGGGAATCTACACTTGACAGCAAAGTCACAGTGTTATTAGTGAGGGTTTGATAGTTGTTTAGTGTTCCCATTTTAGTTCAGACAATCCAAGCTTGTCCATCTGCATTGTCTAAATAAGGTTAGATTTGGTTAGAAAGCATATTCTAAAGAACTGCTTAGCTGCTTTTAACCAATGCAATTGGGTCACCAAAAAAAGGGAGAAAGGAGTCCATAAAATTAAAATAAAATTACCTCCCTCCTCAAAAAATAAAATAAAATAAAATAAAATAAAAAAGAAAAACACCCAGACCCCTGGAGCTAACCTGACAACTACCTTCATTCACAGAAGACACTTATTTCTAAGCACATTCTTTTGGCCAAAGCAGGCGACATGGCCAAACCTAGCACCTTTGGGACTGGGAGGTGTATTCTTCATAATGAAGGCTCTGCACATGATAGAGGACATTGCATGTATAATTCCGTAAGGAGAGAATGAGAAGGTGAGGACAATATCCACTACTCTCTCACAGTGATAGAGATTGTTACACCTTTTTGTGGTTCTGCTGTCGCTTAGTATGCTCTGGCAAACAGCTGAGTTCTAGTGCTGAAAAAGAAAAAAAATCACAGGTAACACTGAGGAAGAACAAGGAAAATGACAGAACCCTGGGGATTAGAGTAATCCAAGGAGATAATCACTTAGATTGAATCGCAGCACAATTTTTTCTGGAGTTAAAAGACAAGATTTCCCAACAGAACAGTTTATTTAGTAAATGACAGAAAGCATCATTGCTATTGAATCCAAATTAGTGACTTGAAAGATCAAGTAGAAAAATACTGTAGAACACAGAGGAAATACATAAACCATTGGAAAGTTATAGGGGAAGAATAATGAGACTTGATGATCTGGGAAATTTAATGGTAATTTTTAGGGCTGGTAGTGAGGAGTGAGGGATTTACTTCCTCGGAATAAATCACATGCTAGGTAATGCATTTTACTTTGACAGAATTGTAACAACTTCTCTTGGAAACTTTATGCCGTTTCTGAGTGGAAGTAGAGAGAAAGCATCTTAGAGCCTGCCTTATCTTTAGCAGACAACAGAAAGTTACCCAAATATTAGATAAAAGTAGAATCACAGGGAAATTTAGTCTCTGAGGTCTTGACTGGGGACTTGTGAAAAGTAGGAGGGAACTCTTGGGAACATCCCACGTAAACAGTACTTTAGATTTTTCTAGAAGAAGGCAAACAACTATTGGCTATTTTGAGTAAAGGAACATTAAAGAAAGCATGTAAGAACATGGATCTAAAATATGTAGCCTCCTGAGGCACCAAAGATAAAATAGTATCTAGGTTTGGTACTATAGGAAAGTGGGAAATTATTGTTTTTATGGCTCTTTAGTCCCGAATGACTATACACACCCATTACAGTTTTTTGGCTGGGAGGATGAGAATGTTACAGGGACTGGTAGAGGTTTAGGGAGTCTTATGATATGCTTTCCATCACAGGTTTTAGTCCTTTGTAGGTTCTGGTTGTTGATTATATTATGAAGGTTTGATAAACATTTAGACTGGGGCCAGGTGTGGTGGCTCACGCCTGTAATCCCAGTGCTTTGGGAGGCTGAGGCAGGCAGATCACGAGGTCAGGAGATTGAGACCATTCTGGCTAACACGGTGAAACCCAGTCTCTACTAAAAATAGAAAAAAATTAGCTGAGCGTGGAGGCACACGCCTGTAGTCCCAGCTACTTGGGAGACTGAGGCAGGAGAATCGCTTAAACCTGGGAGGCAGAGATTGCAGTGAGCTGATACCGTGCCACTGTACTCCAGCCTGGGCAACAGAACGAGACTCCATCTCAAAAAAAAAAAGTTAGATTGCTCACTGTGAACCATAACGAATGGTTTCAGTGCCCCTGATTCTACCAGTACCAGTGGAGTTTTGGCCCACAGAAGAGTGGCACCTCACTGAAATCTTTAATTTGGATGCAAGTTTGCTGTGACCTCATTATGAATGATAGTTGTTAAATTGTCATTTCATGGAAGAAGCCATGAAGACAGTCTTTTTTCTGGTGAATGCATTTGTGCAGTTAATCTTTCCCTATGAAGTGACATATGTAGTCACACAAAGAAGGAGAGAGTGTTGGTCAAATGTTTTCTGGACATTTGTGGGCTAGGATTTAGAGACTGTTATTGGAGGAAAGTTTTTGGAGATTGTATTAATCCATTCTCATGCTGCCATAAAGAACTGCCTGAGACTGGATAATTTATATAGGAAAGAGGTTTAGTTGACTTACAGTTTTGCATGGCTGGGGAGGCCTCAGGAAACTTACAGTCATGGTGGAAGGGGGAGCAAACACATCCTTCTTCACATGACAGCAGGAGAGAGAAGTGCTGAGCAAAGGGGGAAAAGCCCCTTATAAAACAATGAGATCGCATGAGAACTCACTATCACAAGAACATCATGGAGGAAACTGCCCCCATGATTCAGTTATTTCCACCTGGTCCTGCCCTTGACACATGGGGATTATTGCAATTCAAGGTGAGATTTGGGTGGGGACACAGAGCCAAACCATGTCAGAGAATGTAGGGGCAGAAAAATATGATACTTTTTCTCAGCCATCATAAGGGTCATGGCTGACATACCTATAACAAAAGACAAGTTAACAAAAAAAGTGTAACACATTTATTTAATCAAAATTGTACATGACACGGGATTCTTCAGAAATGAAGACCCAAAGACCCAGGGAAAACTCTGATTTTATGCTTAGGCTTGATAAAGAATGGACAGCTATATAGAAATGTGATTGGACAAAAGGTTATGATCTAATGGTGATAGACTGAGGTCATGGAGGGTGACCCAGCAAGGACTGTCTGTTCAGATTCTTCTTGGATTCTCTGTAGTATTCCTGCCTCCCACGTATGGTGCAGAACCCCTCTGAAATGAGGGTCTTCAAGGAAGAAAGGAAAAGAGAGTGAGTGACCTTTCTAGGTTTTAGGGCTTCCTTTGAGGGAGAGGATTTTTAGTTTCTGTGACCTGCCTTGGGGAGAGGAATTCTGGTTTCTGTAACTCACTCTGGAGAAGGAGGAAGGGCAGGAAACGAGGATAGGAAGATCAGAAAGACCTTGCCTCTGAGGCATTTCCAGTTTCCCTCAGTTCAAAGTACTCATCTTGCCAAAGTGCCACACTTTGTAGTATCATGTTCTGATCCCCAACGGAGAAATCCACACGTGAGTGTTTTGGTGACCCTGAGTATAAGCTAACAGTTGTGGGGTCTAAGGTTGATATTTTAGTGCCTGTATCAATAAAACATTTGTCAGGTTGTCGTTTAATATTTAGAGAAATTTATTTTTGAGCTTAAGGGTAAAACAGAAAATTTGGTGCTTGACTTCCCCCTCAGAATACTTTGCTAATCACACTTTTTTTCTTCTTTGTTTCTTATCTCATGCTAAAGACTTCCTTCAGAAGGCCTGTATTTTTCTCTAGCAGGGGTTCTCAACTCATAGTTAGGGCCCAGTCTCTCCTGCATCTGCATCTGGTTGTGATCAGCACATTGGATTTTTGAACTGGGATGCCTTCAGGTTCACCAGTTTTTTTCTTTAGTTTGCCACAAGCCACCATCATTCCCTATGGTATTACACACATTCAGAGGGACTCATTTTCTTTCTTAATCTTACCTGTCCTGTTATAAATTTAAATTTATCAGTCTCTGGGTCAGGGGCGGTGGCTCACACGTGTAATCCCAGCACTTGGGAGGCCAAGGCATGTGGATCACTTGAGGTCAGGGGTTCAAGACCAGCCTGGCCAACACGGTGAAACCCTTTCTCTACTAAAAATAGAAAAAATTAGACAGGCTTAGTGATGCGTGCCTGTAATCTCAGTTACTCGGGAGGCTGAGGCAGGGGAATAGCTTGAGCCTGGGAGGTGGAGGCTGCAGTGAGGCAAGATCATGCCACTGCACTCCAGCCTGGGTGATAGAGCTAGACTTCATCTCAAAAAAAAAAAATTGTCTCTGGAAACCAAATTTATCTCTGTCATGTAATTTTGTTTGCTTTCTCTTTTCTTCTCTCTATTGTTTCAGTTATTTTGTCAGGGAACCTTTCATCTTTTCTAAGAAACCATCAGCAGTGTTGTTCTACATTATCTTTTTAGCAGCATTTTAAAATATATAAACACGTGATTGATGGATGCCTTGAGAAATTAAACATGATACTTCCTGCAGAATCTTGGAGCAGTCATTTCTCTAGAGTTTAAGCCCACTTTGTCTCAGTTTGAACATTAGTCTTTTGTGGTTATGGCAAATGTTTGCTTCCAGTGCTTACTTGCCATTATGCCCATGTTTGAGTTCAAGTTTCAATAGAGATTCCTCGCCGGGCGCGGTGGCTCACGCCTGTAATCCCAGCACTTTGGGAGGCTGAGGCGGGTGGATCACGAGGTCAGGAGATCGAGACCATCCTGGCTAACACGGT
>NW_016807758.1:2113865-2117869 GCF_001698545.2 Rhinopithecus bieti
TGAAATAAGTTCAAATGTAAGGCTTCTTTTAAAACATGAAAAAAAATTTTTCACATTATTAAATGTATATTTCTTCTTCCTCAAGGTGATTCTAATGAATATAAACAAAATTTCAGTATCTTTTAAAAAATGTATTTAAATTGTTACACATTTAGAAGAAATACATTAAAATGAATTCAGTATATATGAGAACTGAACATCTGTACTTTTTAAACTACAATATCCTTTTTTGGAATGCCAAAGTTTGTTTTCATCCAGTATACTGTAATGAAACACTCGTCATGTTTCAAATTGAAGTTTTTGGTTCAGTGAAACAGTAATTTAAATAAGCGAGGTTTTGTTTTGTTTTGTTTTTTTAAATGGGGATTATGTTGATTTTATGGCTTTTTATTACAAGGAATTCTGAACATGCAGGACTTGAACTTTCTTATATAGTAGTTCTCAGACTAGAGAAACCTTTCCTGTTCTGTGGCTTGGGTTAGTGTTTAGCAGTATTTTTAGTAACCGTCCTAAGTCAGTAGCTATGTAAGCACTGAGTGAAGATGGAGTCACAGGGCAAACTGGGCTTGCTTCCCACAGGGAGGGCTGGGAGTTGAGCAGGAAGGAAGGCCTGTTCAGCAGTGCCTTGGGTGCAACTATGTCTGAGTAGGCAGTCGGTATCACAATGTCTCCCTTGTGCAAAGTAACTCTCTTAGTGAGTGCTCAGATATGTGAGGAAAAAGTATTTGGGTAAGTGAAGAAGCTTGGGGTGTTTCAAAGAGATTCTTTTAATGTTTTTGTGGTATTTGGATTTAAGGGAGTGTACTGTTTGTTGCTGCAAAGTACTGGCTTTGTTTTCAGTGGCATTTTAGACTTTAGAACAAGCTCTTACTGCAGGCAGATTGAAGCGTCTTTCTTTCTGAAAATGTGAGCTTAATTTTAAAAGTGTGATTTGTTTGTGATGAAAAGTTAATTTGTGCTTCTGGAAATCAATGAAAATTAATTGTAGCAGTCATTTATAGGAATGAATTCTCTTAAAAATCTACTGTTTCCTGTCATTTTCATTCTGAAATCAGAGCCAACTTGTGACAGTGATAAAAACCACCTAAAACTGATTATGAGTGTTTAGATGTATAATGTTGATTTCCAGGATAATTTGCCTGTTTTAAAACAGTGTGGCAGTTAATTGTTTACATGACTGTGATATAAAAGTTTTATAATTTACTTCATTTTGAATGATATTAAGTTCAGTTTTCACCAGAAGAACTGGTTATGCTTTTAAAAATCTTGATATTGTGATTAACATAAATGGCTGGTATTTTAGAATATTATTTTATATTTTCAGCAACATTTAATTATCAAGCTATAAGAGTTAACTTTTATGGAGTATGTACATGTTTATAGTCTTTTTCTTTTGAATCTGTCTAGTGGAGTGTGACAACATGAACCGCTTTGACCGATC
The DNA here is from genome assembly GCF_001698545.2 of Rhinopithecus bieti. NCBI lineage: Eukaryota > Metazoa > Chordata > Mammalia > Primates > Cercopithecidae > Rhinopithecus > Rhinopithecus bieti. The sequence continues at coordinate 2,115,307 of NW_016807758.1, forward strand.
AGACAGAAATGTTCGGCAGCCTCAGGAAGGTTTTTGGAAAAGGCCACCCCAGAGGTGGAGTGGACAGGAGCATTACCATCTCAGCCACCCTGACCACTATCATCACCATGGAAAAAGTGACTTGAGCAGGTAAGTACTGTTCTAACTTAGATTTTATTTGCTGTCCTCTGATTTTGAATTATAATTCTCCCTTTTCCACAACCCTCAAAAAACCTGTTTTTGTCTGGTTTGTTTTAGAGGCACCAAAAGCACTTCAAGTTTTATGTGGTACTAATTGGAATAATATGTCTAATTTGTTCTTTTTGACCCAAATGTTTTTTCATTAGTTTTATCATAAATATAAATACTCTATGTATATCTGCTGTTTGGACTTCAAGTTATGGTATGATTTTCTAGCTCTCATTTGGAAATGATGAAATGTTAATTTTGTTAAATTTCATAGTTTTTCCAAATAATATTTAAAATTCGTGCCAAGTGATTGGTCGTCTTTTGCTCATGTAATAAGTTAAAATTTAAAATTCCACAAGTACCATTAAAACAGAGGAAGGTACTGTTTAGTGCTGAAGGTACTGTTATAGTCTTTTTTTTTTCAAAGTAGAGGATAGTCTTTAAATTGATCAGATCTTATTTTGTAATGAGACTCCGTAGTCACTCAAACCTGGGATCAAAACCTGACCTGGCGCAGATTAGCTTTGCAAGCTTAGATAATTTATTTAAACCATCTCCACTTTACTATCTTTAAAACATAATTAATAATATCTTTCTCTCAGTGTTTGAGAATCAGGGATAAAAGTGCCTAGAGTAGTGGGTAGTTTACAGTAGACACCCTATGGAAGTTACTAGGTTTTCCTTTTCACTTTCTTATCTCATTCCACAGGGATTTCAGGTCATTTTGGAGCACATTTACAATACAAATAGGACAACTGGTTTAAAGAAATAATGGAAGAAAAACATGGTGTTGTATAGTTCCTAAAGTGAGGGAAAACATTGATTCTAAGATTCTTTGCAGTGACAGCAAAGAATAAAATTTGATTTATTACAACATACACAGTATGCATAAGATAAAGGATGTGTTTTTTTCCTGAATTAATTTGTCAGAAAAGTTAAGCAACATTTTCAAACAACTGTTCCTTGGATGTCAACAGTTGTAGAAAAAGAGAGGGTCGCCGGTCAAATGAGTATGAGAATGAATAGATTATAAATATTTTTTAAATGGCACACTCCATTGCGCTTTTATGTATAAATATAGTACTGTGATTTTGCAAAAGGTGGTAAAAGATATAATATGTAGCCATTTTCCAAAACATATGATCACAAATCCCTTATACTTAGTTTATTTTAAGGGACTATGGTGTGGATCATGCACACAAGTGGTTCTTACTGAGGAGAGAAAAATGTACAGCATTCTTAGGGGTTGCTAATTTGACTGACTTAGTACAGAACTTCCCAACAATTGGGCTGAGGTATACTGGTTTGTTGTGAATGGATATAGATTGATCAGTTCATTGACACTCTCAATCTTTGGGGTGTTGGTGCTAGGTTTGAGACACCCAGATCCACCTGAGCAAGTTATGGGATGGGTGGTACAGAAAGAAACCTCCTCCAAGATGAGCCTTACCCCAGCATAACTTAAAACTATTAATCTCTCTCTGTGCCTTGATATTAGAAAGGTTTGGGTGTACTAGCCCCAGGGCCTTTTCAATATTGCATGTGCAAAAGTCCTTTTTCCATTCTAAAACTTCCTGAGTATTGCTTCGCTTTCTTCTGTCCCTTAACTCCCATTATTATTGTCATTAGTTATAGGATCATGCCTTATCCTTTACTCAGGGGTGTTGGAAGACTGGTGGTTGAGAACTAATACATCCACTCATGTTCTTATCATAATACTCCTCTGTCTTTTTACCTGGTCTAATCTTCCTCTTTTCTTTTCCGCCTAGACCTCCTTTTTTTCTACACCTTTTGATATGCTATCTGGAATTCTCTCATATCCTAGCAAACTCACATTCTTCATCTCTTCACCTACATTCTCCTAATCATAACTGAAACCTAGCTCTTTCCCAAATGTACTACCTCCCCAGGAACATTTTTTTTTTCTTATTATTATTATTATACTTTAAGTTCTAGGGTACATGTGCATAATGTGCAGATTTGTTACATATGTATACTTGTGCCATGTTGGTGTGCTGCACCCATCAACTCGTCAGCACCCATCAACTCATCATTTACATCAGGTATAACTCCCAATGCAATCCCTCCCTGCTTCCCCCTCCCTACAATAGGCCCTGGTGTGTGATGTTCCCATTCCCGAGTCCAAGTGATCTCATTGTTCAGTTCCCACCTAAGAGTGAGAACATGCGGTGTTTGGTTTTCTGTTCTTGTGATAGTTTGCTGAGAATGATGGCTTCCAGCTGCATCCATGTCCCTACAAAGGACACAAACTCATCCTTTTTTATGGCTGCATAGTATTCCATGGTGTATATGTGCCACATTTTCTTAATCCAGTCTGTCACTGATGGACATTTGGGTTGATTCCAAGTCTTTGCTATTGTGAATAGTGCGCAAT
>NW_016807758.1:2118879-2128629 GCF_001698545.2 Rhinopithecus bieti
CACCATTTTTTAAATAGGGAATCCTTTCTCCATTTCTTGTTTTTGTCAGGTTTGTCAAAGATCCAGTGGCTGTGGATGTGTGGTATTATTTCTGAGGACTCTGTTCTATTCCATTGGTCTGTGTCTCTGTTTTGGTACCAGTACCATGCTGTTTTGGTTACTGTAGCCTTGTAGTATAGTTTGAAGTCAGGTAGCGTGATGCCTCCAGCTTTGTTCTTTTGCTTAGGATTGTCTTGGCAATGAGGGCTCTTTTTTGGTTCCATATGAACATTTTTACACCAAAGATTCTTATTTTCCAGTCACCCTCTTCAGTGAAACTCCTCTTCACTGGTTCCTACCTGGAGCTTACAAAAAGGCTTGGCCCTTGGCCCACTTTCCTTCTTTGTTATAAGCTTTACTGCAGTCCTGAGTGGCTGCAGTGTTCATGTACAAGTCATTTAACCCTCTCTTTGCTTAGTCCTGTAGACAGTGGTCTCCAACCTTTTTGGCACCAAGGACCAGTCTCCTGGAAGACAGATTTTCCACAGGCCGCAGGTGGGAGGTTGGGGGATAGTTTTGGGATTGGGATGAAACTCTTCCACCTCAAATCAGCAGGCATTAGTTAGATTCTCATAAAGGATGTTCAACCTAGATCCCTTGCATGCGCAGCTCACAAGAGGGTTCGTGCTCCCATGAGAATCTAATGCTGCAGCTGATATGACAAGAGGTGGAGCTCCTGTCAGATAAGCAGTAATGCTTGCATGCCTGCCCTCTGCTCACCTCCTGCTGTGCGGCCTAGTTCTTAACAGACCGCAGACTGGTACTGGTCCCTGACTAGGGGTTTGGGGACCCCAGCTGTGGGATTTGCTGTATACAAGATACGTTATCTGCAAATAGTTTTTACCTTTTCCTTTCCATTTTGGATAAATTTCTTTTTATCTTTTGCATAATTGCTATGGTTACAACCTCTGTTGAGTAGAAGTGGTGAAAGCCAATAGGTGTGTCTTGTTTCTGATATTAGAGGGAAAATAAATATTTTAAATATTTTACTGTTAATGTGATGTCAGCTGTGGATTTTAAAAGAGACTTTCTATCAGTTTGAAGTTCCCTTCCATTCATGGATAGTTGAGTGTTTTTATTATGAAAGAGTGTTGGATTTTGTCAGTTACTTTTTCTGTGTCTATGGAGATAATCTTTTTTTTCCACTTTCATTCTACTAATGTGGAGTAATACATTGACTTTTTCAGATATTGAACCAACCTTGCATTTCTTGGCAAAAGTCCACTTGGTCATGGTATATAATTCTTTGGTATGTTGTGTGTTGTGCTAGTATGTTGGTATGTTATGTGACTCAGTTTGCTAGTATTTTGTTGAAGATTTTTTTGTGTGTGTGTATATGTATTCTTAAAAAATATTGGTCTGTAGTTTTGTTTTTCTTCTTGAGATATCCTTGTCTTGTTTTGATATCAGGACCACACAGATTGAATTGGGAAGTATTCCTTTCACTTGTACTTTTGGGAAGAGTTTGTGAAGGATTTTTGTGAATTCTTCTTTGAATGTTTTGTAGTATTGACCAGTGAAGTTATTTGGGCATGGGCTTTTCTTTGTGGCAGTTTTTTTTTTTATTGCTAATTTAATTTTTATAGATATTCTGTAGATATCTTTTTGGTCTTGTTGGTTTATAATGTTGCTTAAATCTTCTACTTTCTCATATATCTCTAATTGTTCTGTCCATTATTGAAAGTGAGGTGTTCAAGTCTCCAACTTCACTTTATCTTGCAGGGAAGGTGTGTTAGCAATAAATTCTCTGTTTTTATTTATCTGGGAATATCTTAATTTCTCTTTTATTTTGAAGGATAGTTTTGCCAAATGTAGACTTCTCGGTTGGCAGTGTTCCTTGTAATATTTCAACCCCCATGCTTTCTGATGAGAAATCAGCTGTTAATGTTATTGGTCTTCCACGTGATGAGTCCCCCCCCCCACCGGCTTTTTTTTCTGCATTAAGGATTTTCACTTTTTCTTTGGCTTTCAACAGTTAAATTGTAATGTACCCCTCTTTTAGTTTATCATAGCTGTAGTTTGTTGAGCCTCCTAGATATGCAGATTAAAGTTTTTCATCAAATTTGGGACATGTTTGGTCATTAGTTACATTCTTTCTGCCCCTCCCCACTTCACTGTGGCCACTTAACTAAGGGAATGTATGAGCATCATTCCTTGCTTGTCACAAAAAATTTGAAAAAATCAATACAAAAAATGTGAAAACCACTTAAATCAGATTTCTCCCTGGCCAGAATTTGTTGTTGTGTTTTTTTGTGGTTGTTTACTGACTTTTCTAGACAGATTCTGTAAAAAGTCTGTATTTAAAAAAAATATTTGAAGTCTTTGCTTGGTTTGATTAGTGGTCAGCTAATGGTTGGATGGAGATTTCAATGAATGCCTTGAACTAATAAGTCTCCCACCCTCCATCAGGGCGCTCTGTGTGTTTGCTTAGGCACACCTGCAGTTCCTGTAAGTAGTTTGCAGCTTAGGCACACCTGCAGTCCGCGGAAGTAGTTTGCAGCTCTGCCTTGGCCTTCACTTCCTGCTTGTTCAGTTTCAAAGTCAGCCTAAGGTGGAAGATTAGGGAATTCTCTGGTATTTCCTTGGCATGTACATCTACAGCCTATACATGTATATGTTCTTCTCTATTCCCGAGACTATATTGGAGCATTTCAAAGCCTCTTGTGGACATTTCTTTCCTCAGGTTTTCCTTTTATTATTTTTGGTCAGCTTCTTGTTTGTCCCAATTGGTATTGCCATTTCAGGCAGCTGAGATTTTAAGCAGTGCACTAGGGATAAGGGAATTAATGAACAAGCTTTGAATCAGCTCAAACCAGCTCCTGAGAATGGGCTTTTTCTAGGGAGCTGCCAGAGAGATCAGATCATAGCAGTTCTTTGGGAGTGGTGCTTTTTGGAGAGTTCTAAACCCATTTTGTCCCTCAATCTCTAGTGATTGCTGGAGTTCACAGCTGCCATGCTTGTTGGAATGCTTTTGGTTCTCAAGCTACCACAAAGGTAAGGAGATGGGCGTGGCTATTGGATAAATTAAAATGCCACAGAGCTTGCTGTTTCTCTGAGATTCAGCAGTTTTTATTGATTAAATGCTCCTTAGTTGTCGTAAGCATTTGGCTGATTTCTAGAGTTCTGAAAAAGTTGATTTTGATAAATTTGCCAGTGTTCTTAGTGCTTTAATGGAGGAATGGAGTTTTAGAAATCTCTGTCATTCTGGCAGTGTTTCTCTTCATTTGTCATGCTTTATTTTTCTTCCGTTCTTTTTTTTTTAAACTAATAGATTTTATATTTTTAGAGCAGCTTTGGGTTTACAGAAAATTGAGCAAAATAGAGTTCTCATATGCTTTCTCACTTTCCGTTAGATACAGTTTCTCCTATGATTAACATCTTGCTTGATTGTATTATAATTGATGAGTCAATATTGATATTTTATTATTTACTAAAATTCATAGTTTATATTAGGGTTCACTCTGTTTTGTATATCCTATGGGCCTTGACAAATGTGTAATGCCATACCATTTCAGTATCATACAGAATAGTTTCACTACCCTTCAGATTCTGTGTGCTCCACTTACTCATCCCTCCCTTCTTTTGCTGAACTTCTGGTAAATACTGATCTTTTTGCTGTTTCTACGGTTTTGCCTTTTCCAGAATGTCAGAGAGCTGTAATCAGATAGTAGATAGTCTTTTCAGATTGACTTCTTTTTTTTTTTTTTTTTTTTTTTTTTTGAGACGGAGTCTCGCTCTGTCGCCTGGGCTGGAGTGCAGTGGCTGGATCTCAGCTCACTGCAAGCTCTGCCTCCCGGGTTTACGCCATTCTCCTGCCTCAGCCTCCCAAGTAGCTGGGACTACAGGCGCCCGCCACCTCTCCCGGCTAGATTTTGTATTTTTTAGTAGAGACGGGGTTTCACCGGGTTAGCCAGGATGGTCTCGATCTCCTGACCTTGTGATCCGCCCGTCTCGACCTCCCAAAGTGCTGGGATTACAGGCTTGAGCCACCGCGCCCGGTCCAGATTGACTTCTTTCACTTACCAAAATGCATGTAAAGTTCCTCTACATATTTTTGTGACTTGATATCTCATTAAAACAAAACAAAACAAAAAAACTGGCCAGGTGCAGTGGCTCATGCCTGCAGTCACAACACTTTGAGAGGCCAAGGCTGAAGGATAGCCTGCGCTCAGGAGTTCAGAAAAAGCCTGGGCACATATTGAGTCCTTGTCTTGACAAAAAAATCAAAAAAATTAGCTGGGTGTGGTGGCACGTCTCTATAGTCCCATGTACTCGGAAGGCTGAGGTAGGGGGATCACTTGAACCCAGGAGGTTGAGGCTGCAGTGAGCTGAGATCACCCCATTCTCCAGCCTGGACAACAGAGAGAGACTCTGTCTCAAAAAACATTACTGAATAATATTTCATTGTATGGCTGTACTACAGTTTGTTTATTCATTTACTTACTGAAAAACATCTTGGTTGCTTCCAAGTTTTAACAATTATTAATACAACTGCTATAAACATTTATATACAGATTTTTGCATGGGCATACATTTTCACATCATTTTGGTAAATATCAAGGAGCACTATTGCTGGGTCATATGGGAAGCATATGTTTAATTTGGTAAGAAACTGCCAAACTGTCTTCCAAAGTTGCTTTACCCTTTTGCATTTCCACCAGCAATGAATGAGAGCTTCTGTTGCTGCTCCATATCCTCATCACCATTTGGTTCTATGCTTTGAACATTTACTATTAGGTATGTAGTGGTATTTCAGTGTTGTTTTAATTTGCAGTTCCCTAATGATAAATGATACTGAACATTTTCTGACATGCTTATTTGCCATCTGTGTATCTTCTTTGGTGATATGTCTGTTCAGATCTTTGCTCATTTTTATTTTTTTTATAATTTCAACTTTTACTTTAGATTCAGTTGCTATATGTGCAGGTTTGTGTCACATATACATGGATATATTGTGTGATACTGAGGTTTGGGATACAGATGATCCCATCACCCAGGTAGTGAGCATAGTACCCAACAATTTTTCAGCCCTTGCTCTTCTTTCCCTCCCCTGTCTAGTAGTCCCCAGTGTCTGTGTTACCATTGTTAGGTCTCTGAGTACAATGTTTAGCTCCCATTTATAAGTGGGAACTTGTGGTATTTGGTTTTCTCGTCCAGCATTAATTCACTTAGAATAATGGCCTCTAGCTATTTGCCCATTTTAAAATTGGGTTATTTATTCTCTTGTTGAGTTTTAAGAGTTCTTTGTGTATTTTGGATACCAATCCTTTATCAGATACATGTTTTGCAAATAATTTCTTCCAGTCTGTGACTTATTCTCTTGATAGTACTTTTTGCAGGACAGATTTTCAAAAAGTTTTAACATTTCCAGCATCTGTATTTTCTTTCTTGGGTTGCACTTTTCATATTATATCCAAAAGACTCATTGCCAAATCCAAGGTCACCTAGATTTTCTCCCTTTTCATATTATAGGAATTTTATAGTTTCGCATTTTGCATTTAGGTCTTTGATCCATTTTGACTTAATTTTTGTGAAAGATTTAATGTCATTCTTTTTGTTTGTGGATGTCCAGTTGTTCTAGTCTCATTTGTTGAAAAGACTATCTTTTATGCTCTGTGTTGAATTGTCTTTGCTCCTTTGTCAAAGATCAATTGACTATATATATGTGGGTCTATTTTTGAGCTGTCTGTTGTATTCAGTTGATATGTCAGTTCTTTTGCCAATACCACACATGCCATTTTGATGACTGTAGCTTTGTATAGTAAGTCTTGAAGTTGAGTAGTGTTAGTCCTTCGACTTTCTTCTTCTTCAATATTGTTTTGGATGTTTTGGGTCTTTAGCCTGTTCTAATAAAAAATTTAGAATCACCTTGCCAATATCCTCAAAATAACTTGCTGAAATTTTGATTGGAATTGTGTTATAATATTACCACAAACATAAAAATCCGTACATTTAACTTTTAGTATAAAGTTTTTGTTAATGGTCACGAAACACTAATGATTTTATGAAAACAAAACTGTGACTCAGGTTACATAAGAAATGAAGAAGAAAAGTCTCCCCACCCCACACACGTACACACACGTACACACACACACAGATACAAACGTCTGCACTTGCTAGTCTCACCAATGAATCACGAACTTTTAGATCAGCACAAAATCACACATCTTAGTAATCAAGAAGTTCTGTTGGGAATGGGAAGAATAAAGTTATTTGTAAGTGTATGGGTGTAGCCATAGAATTTGGAGAAATTCCTTTAAAACTGCAGTAAATAATTATGCAACAACGATTTTTATGCTTGTGGGTTTAATATCAGGTTCTGGAACTGTATGTGAATTCAGTTTAAGTGGGTAAAGAAGGTTATCTCTTCAAGATTCTTTTCTCTAGTTTACATCTTTTTTTTTTATCTTATTGATTTTATTGGCAGCACTTAAAGAACAAGGTTAAATAATATTGGAGACAGTGAACTTTCATTTCTCATGCCTTTGAAACCACTGGACTAATTTTTGCTTTCGCCCATATCTCTAATGGTTCATTTCTTCATATTTACCTGCCTGTCTGGGCTCTGATCGGCCACATAAGATCTCACTTCATTAACACATGGCTACTAGCATTCTAGTGTGTTCATGCCACAGCAGCTTTGCACTCTTCGTGTTGCTTTCACTACCAGAGTTTTCTGTTAGAAATTCATGAATGTTAAAATTTATACAGAAGTACAAATTTATAAACTTAATGTGGGGAATTATGGCCAGTAATTCCCCCTTCATCTCTTATTTTTTATCACCCTTCTTACACATTTGCCCCTGGATTTGTGTCTTTAGTCTTAGAAAGTGATTTTACCTCCCATTCTAAGATTTATTTTTTTATGTGGAAACTGCATCATCTTCTCAGTATCTGAAATCTCAAATTCTGAGATTAAAATCTTCATTATCTTTCTGTCCTGTGTTCCCACTCCCTCCTATCTTCATAGTCTCCTTTTATTTTCTGAAAATAATCCCTGTTATATATTTGTTTTCTGTTCCATCTTTGCCTCTTTCTGTCTCTTTAAGATTTCTCTGTTATATTCATTTTTTCCCCAGAAAACTTCATTTGTTTCTCCCAGTGGGATTTTATGTCACTTTTAACTTATTGTCAGATGGTTTAGCAACAAATACATAGATGCAAAGCAAATGTGTCAGTATTTTAACAGTTGGTAAATAGGTGAAGGGTATATTGTTGTTCACTGTAGTATTCTTTTGATACTTCTATTTGAAGAAATGTCTCAAGATAAAGAGGTTGAAAACTATTAATAATATGATAGTAAGTCATTTTTATTTAATATTTACTATAATATATTAGTCCAAGCACATATATTAACATATATTACCTCATTTAAGTCTTATACTAACCTAAGGAGACAAGTATTGTTATTATGCCCTTTTTATAGTTTAGGAAATGAAGAACAGAGGGATTTGGTAACTTGCCCTGTGTGTTGTGTAGCTAGTAAGTAGCAGCTGAATTTGGACTCAAATGATCTATGCAGATAATATTAAAATGAATAAGATACGGCTCTGTTTTCAAAGGACTTACAATCCAATTAGAGTTGAAAAGTATATAGGTTTTTTTAGTTGATGCTGTGAAACAAATTAAGGATCATAAAATGATAGTTTTACCTAGTTGAGGGGATCAGGAAGGGCTTCTGAAGAAAGTAGCATTTCAGTACTAGGAAAAAATAACAGGATTAATTTTGAATCTCATGGTGGAGGTGTTTGAAATGGAACCTAAGGCATATAAACTTTGTTCAGTGAGCAGTAGAGAACATTGAGAGTTAAAGAAACTATGGCCCAAAGATAATAAATATTTTCAATAGCTAATTACTGTCAGATATGATTTAAACTTAAATCTGAGGTGAGAGCTGGCTATTGTGGCTTTTCTAGATGTCAGTTCTTGGTGTCAGTGAACAAGACTACTTTACTCTTCCTTAAAACATTTTAAATTTTTTAATTCCATGCATTTGGATCACATTTATGTCAATATATGTCCATATTCCATACCTGATTCTCATGGTGTAGCCTGCAGACCAGTCTCCTTCAGTATATTCCCTTTCTAATCTCACTTGGCAAAATAAGAAGTACCTTTTAATTTTATTATTAACTATTCAGATTATAATTCTAAAGCAGTGCTTTTGTCATATGACAGCTACAGAATTTTAGAATCGTGGAGATATAAGCTTTAAAAAAAATTCTGGTGGTTAAAATATGTGGTCCTTACACATTCAGTGCAAAAAAACAAAAACAAAAACAAACCTAAAAAACCGAAAACTCAGATGCAAAGGAAAAGAGTACATAGTTCATTCCATCATGGAGTTTATAATTTGGCCTGAATTGCAAACAAAGTATGCTGTAATAAATACTATAATGGGACACAGTACAGGTCTCTATAAAACCACCTATGGAAGTGCCAAGTACTGCCTTAGGGGATTTAAGGAAGTGTTCTCTGAAGTAGTGTCAGCTAATTTAAGATGAAGAGGAATTATCTAGATCAAGTGTGCACAGTGGAGGGCAGAATGGAGAGACTGGTAAGGACTGCTCAGAGGCTGTGGGTTTAGAGGTGAGATTGTAGCATGCTTTGGGAATCTCAGGTAATTAAGTAGGAATTAAGAAGTCACTCTGAGGGAGGCAGGTGTGGTGAGGGAAGAAGTTGAAGAATAAATAGGATCCAGGCTGTCTGTGGCATCATAAGATCAACAGTTTGAAAATTTCTAAAACTCTTTTTCTTGGGTTAAAAGAAAGTCAGGCCTGAAGTACTTAATGAGAAGTAGTTTCAGAGAAAAATAATCTTGTAAAACTCTACCTCATACTGAATATTTGAGAATTCAGAGATTTGGGAATATTTGTTAAAAGCTAGAAAATTTGGTAGAAACCATGTTTCTGTGTTTCCAATATGGTTGAAATTTAATGCATTGGAATTTTTGCACATTTAATGCATTATGAATTTAACTTTAATCTTCATTTTAAAATAGCCATTATATTGGAGATAATGTTTTTTCAATGTCTTATATATTGAAATTTTGCTAGAAGTTCAAGACCAGTCCCAGTCCGAGCAACCCCTGACCCCTGTCTCTACTTACTTTGTGTGTGTGTGTATATATATGTATATATATATATATATATATTTGCGATACAGCAAGTGCGATTTCACATATATTAGAAGTTCTCAGCTGGGCATGGTGGCTCACGCCTGTAATCCCAGCACTTTGGCCGGTCAAAGCAGGTGGATCACCTGAGATCAGGAGTTCAAGACCAGCCTGGTCAAACATGGTGAAACCCCATCTCTACAAAAATACAAAAATTAGCCGGGCATGATGGCAGGTGCCTATAATCCCAGCTACTTGGGAGGTTGAGGCAGGAGAATTGCTTGAACTCTGGAGGCAGAGGTTGCAATGAGCCAAGATTGTACCCTTGCACTCCAGCCTGGGTGACTGAGCGAGACTCCATCTCAAAAAAAAAAAAAAGTTCTTGTCACAATTTAAGAACGAACTGGAATTAAGGTAGCAATTTTATATTGCTGTAACTATGACTTCTGGTTAAAATACTTTGGTTAAAATATTTTGCTCTTTACTCCCATAAAACACATTACTTTTTTTTCCTTATTCGGCATGTATGTTATTGTATGAAACTGAAGGGAAATGTAAAAAATTTTAGAGTAGATTTTTTTTTTTTTTTTTTTTTT
>NW_016807758.1:2128952-2134224 GCF_001698545.2 Rhinopithecus bieti
ATTTTTTTTTTTTTTTTTTTTTTTGAGACAGAGTCTAGCTCTGTCGCCCAGGCTGGAGTGTAGTGGTGCGATCTCGGCTCACTGCAACCCGCGCCTCCTGGGTTCAAGGCATTCTTCTGCATTAGCCTCCCAAGTAACTAGGATTACAGGCACGTGCCACCACGCTTGGCTAATTTTTTGTATTTTTAGTAGGGATGAGGTTTTACTGAGAGTAGATTTTTTTAATGCACTGTAAGATTAGGAAATATGCTATATATATAAAACTTTTACAAAAGCTTAAATAACCTTTATTGGAAAACATGCTTTATTAGTAATATAAAAAGAAGAAATTTGTCTTAACTGCCTGTTGGGACTTTCAAGAAATGGGACTTTCAAGAAATTGAGAGTTAATGTTGGTAGCATCGTTATGGGGCTAAAAAAGGTGTGCAATTTAAGAGGTTAAACAAAGTTAAAAACTGATGAACAACAGTCATTGCAGAAAAGGAAGAATAAGTTTAATTTTTTCAGATAAAGTCTTTCCAGAGGATTTTGTTTCTATCCCAGTTCCTAAAGAAGGTTTATTCTTCCAGTATGTGAAATACACAAAGGATGGGGGATACAGAAGATAATTGTTTTAATAAACTAGAGCTGATTGCACCTTTTGTGGAAACATATCAGTGACTGGGGTGGGTGCAAGTCAGAGGCTTGGTGATGGTGATAAGTGATTTGTAATAATCACTGCAATAATTTCATTATCCTTATTTCTTTCTGAAATTGTATTGTGTATCTTTTCTCTCCACCTTCTTCCCTTCCAGAGGCTCTCCCTATAGAGAATCTCCTTTGGGTCATTTTGAAAGCTATGGAGGAATGCCCTTTTTCCAGGCTCAGAAGATGTTTGTTGATGTACCAGAAAATACAGTGATACTGGATGAGATGACCCTTCGGCACATGGTTCAGGATTGCACTGCTGTAAAAACTCAGTTACTCAAACTGAAACGTCTCCTGCATCAGGTGAGTACATAATGAACATTTCCAGCTCTGATATTTTGAATTGCAAAATGGATTGACTTTAGTTTTTTTTAAAAAAATAGTTACTTGGGTTTATAATTTTTTTTAGATTTCTGTAGAATAATGCTTGTAAATAGTATATAATAGAAAGTTTTGTGGAAAAAAACCTGTAGGATATTGCATGAGGGTCTCATTACACAGTCCCTGGTATTCACGAGTTGTGTGATATTTGGTAAGGCAATCTCTGCGTCTGTTTATTTTCATAATAACTACATTGTAAGATTGTTGAGAGAATTAGAAATAGTAGTTGTAAGTTGGCTAATCCAATGCCTGAAACAGAGTAGTTATTCAGTATTCAGTGGCTGCTACTATGATTTGAACTAAGTGACAAATAAGAAACAACAATTTTTGCTTTACATAATGGTAGTCATATAATTCAGTTTTTGTTTGGGATCTTCAAGTTTAATCTTCTCCTTTTTTTTTTTTTTTTTTTTTTTTTTTTTGAGGAAATCTAGACTCATAGCAGTACTGTCACTTGGTCACTTGTCCAAAGTTCACTTGTCCAAAGTCACAGGATAACTTGATGTCGGATCCTGGCATCTGATTCAGTAGCATTTAGTTTGTTTAAGCATTTAGCACTTACAGACAAGGTCAGATGCATAGCAGAAAATCAAGGAATAAAATACTAATTTTAAGTCATAGATACTTTCCATTTGCTTTTAAATCTGTATTTGTACTTTGTACAATAGCCAACTTTAGCTTAAAACTACAGTTAAGAAAGAATAGCCTGACTTCTCTCTGCTGCTCAGTTTGCTTTGTGTCTTAGAATTCCTGGTGGCCATCAAAACAAAACATGCGGTATATGGACACGAAAGGCTAGTTGAAGTGAAATTTGGCTCCTGTGTTACAAATGATGGTTAATGTAAATATTCTGTTAAAGTCAGGTAAATTGTTTTCTGTTACTCAGGGATTTTCTATACTACTCTCCATTCTTGTGGATATTTGACTACTGTTTTGAAAAGAAACTTTTCTGTACTAAAGAACAAAAGAGTAGAGAATCCTTTTTGGATATGGGATTGTTCAACTTCTCTTGAGGCAGAAGTAAATTATATGATTGAATTATCCAGACATTGAGCTTACAGCCTAGTTTAACTGTAACTAGAAAATAGGCATTGGTATATAGTGTTTTTCTGCTGACTGGTCTGGGGAGATGATTTTTTGTTTAGGAGTTTTAGTGTCAAAGGGGAGAGGTGGTAGGGAATGGTGGGAAATAGGTAAAATATGTCAAATATCCACTGTGAGCCAGTCATTGTACTAGCTATACCACGTACCATCTTTTGTGTTTGGGTGTTTTGTCCTGAATCATGAAGCATGACTAAATATCAGCTAATAAGACCAGGCCACCTCTAATAATGAAAGAAGTAGCATAATTCAGGTAGTTGTAGGTGAATTGGTAACCAATGATTGGTACCATAAAAATAAAAAAGTGTTTTTTGAGGTTCTTTGTGTAAAGTTGTAAATGGTTCTTTTCTGTCATTATGGCCTCTGAAATCTTAGGTACTACACACAGATAAAATTGACCCTATTTTTTGTTATGTGATGACAACAAAATTATGAGGAGAAAATTGTAAAATCTTTTTAGGTCATCTTTAAAGTTTCCCAAATGCTAATGGAAGTTTAAAGATGACTGAGTTTAAAATTTCATGTCATTGCCTCTTTAAATTTGTTTCTAATGTGACTGAATTAAAAAAACAATGTGATACGTATATATACTTTTCAAAAAAATTTCATACACTATTTAAAGGCTTAATGAAAAAACAGTACGTCTGGCCCCCTCCCCACCTCAGTCAACCTGTTCTCATCCGAACTGGTTACTGTCCAAAGCTTCTCTAGAGCTGTCATGCAGGGACTTACTTTTTCCATAATCTGGGACTGGGTCCATTCTTTCTATAACCATGTCTTCTTTCTTCCTAGTTTATTCTCTCACTTTGCTGGAATATATCTTTAATTTACTTCCTAAGAGAGGATTAATGAATGGCATACTGTTTTGGTTACTTCATTACTGAAATCTCTTTATTCTGGTCTCACTTATGATTGATACTAAGTTTCATTGGTGTGAAATAGTTTTGTTGCAATAGAAGAGAGTTTTCCCTTAGAAATTTGAGGGGATTGCTTTTCTAGGATCTTATTTAGCCATTGAATGGTCTACTACATTCTGATCCATTGTACGTTGTGTTTTGCTTGTTTTTATCTCTGGGATATTTTTAATCTTTTATTTCTAGCATTCTGCAGTTTCACAGTGATGTCCTTAGATTTGAGTTTTGTTGTAGTTGGTTGGTTGTTTTCCACTTAATGTTTTGGCAGTTATTAGGCTCTTTGGCAATTAATGTAGTGTGAAATTTTCTTGTTATTTCTATGAGTATTCTCTTTATTTTCTCTGTTATCTTTCTGGAATCTTTAGTAATCAGAAACTAGAATTTCTGAATTGAAGCTCCTCACCTTTTAATTTTCTCTTATACATTTTTCTTTTTCTTTGAGTTTGGTTATGTTTCCTGGTATATTTTCTCGACTTGATATTCCAGCTCTCTATTTGATTTAACTGTTTATCTTGGCAATCATTATTTTCAATTTCCAAGAACTTTCGTGTATGCTGTTCCTTATTCATATCATTCAACTGTTTTTTTCAGGAACTATGGTAAGTAGAGAGTTTCTGTTTGTTCTGTTTCATTTTGTTGAGAATTCTTTGGTTCCCTGTATTCTTTCTCTTTTTAAATGGTCATTTTGTTCTTTATGCTTATTTTGATTTCTCTTTCTTTTGGAATATTTCTTCAAATTTATAATAATTCTTTGTTGTTTATTCAGAACTTTGTACATGGGCCAGGCTTGTCAACTGGCTGGTTTTACTTTATGCATTCTATGGATATCAGTGGACCCTCAGCATGTACTGAGTGAAGGGTTTTTCCTTCTGGGGTGGTTGTAATTTATCCAAAGAAGAAACCTGATTTTATGTTGGGAATAAAGTAGAAGACTGAGAAAATGTTCGTTTCTTACATAGACTTTGAATTCATTCCCACATTTTTAACCTTAAGGGGTCATAAATGTGTGTTTTTCTCTATCTGGCAAAATGGGTAATAAAAGAATGAGAAGAAGATAAATTCAGAAGGTTGGACATTCAGTAGGAAAAGTAGTGAGATCTCTTTGGCTTCTCATTGTCCTAAAAAGATGGTGGAGGAAGGTGATGGTGCTACATTAAAAGAAAAGTAAAGGACAAGTAGATACGGTGTGAAACTGTGAATTGTATATTGATTTGGACAGATCAGCTATAAAGGACATTTTGGATTAGTTGGGAAAATTTGAGTATGGTCTGTATATTATATGAGATGGAAATTTACTAAAATGGAAAGGGGAGATTGTTGACTGAAAAAAGTAGGTTATAAGGCTATATGTACATTATGATCATTTATCTATCTATATTTATCTATATTATACATGCCTGTATGTATATCTCGCAGAGGGCTAGTGCTCTAGGTGTTACTAGTGACTGATTCCTGGATGGTGAGAATGTAATTTCTTTTTTGTGTGTTTTTTAAAAATCTATGTTTTCTCATTTCTAATTCTCCACACATTATTGTTTCTGGGGGATAAAAGGGGTTTTTTAAAAGGTATGTGTCTTACCAGTGATCAGTTAATTAACTGAATATGTTACAAATATAGGATGCTCACACTACCTGACTCCAAACTGTACTACAAGGCTACAGTAACCAAAACAGCGTGGTACTGGTACCAAAACAGATATATAAACCAATGGAACAGAACAGAAATAATGCCACACATTTACATTTACACACATTTACAACCATCTGACCTTTGACAAACCTGACAAAAACAAGAAATGGGGAAAGAATTTCCTATTTAATAAATAGAATTGGGAAAACTGGCTAGCCATATGCAGAAAACTGAAACTGGACCCCTTCCTTACACCTTATACAAAAATTAACTCAAGATGGATTAAAGACTTAATTAGACCTAAAACCATAAAACTCTAGAAGAAAACCTAGGAAATACCATTCAGGACATAGATGTGCGCAAAGACTTCATGACTAAAACACCAAAAGCAATGGCAGCAAAAGCCAAAATTGACAAATGGGATCCAATTAAAGAGCTTCTGCACAGCAAGAGAAACTGCCATCAGCGTGAACAGGCAACCTACAGAAGGGGAGAAAATTTTTGCAATCTATCCATCCGACAAAGGTCTAATATCCAGAGTCTATAAGGAATTTAAACA
>NW_016807758.1:2137108-2154417 GCF_001698545.2 Rhinopithecus bieti
TGGGGCCTATCATGGGGAGGGGGGAGGAGGGAGGGATTGCATTGGGGAGTTATACATGATATAAATGATGAATTGATGGGTGCTGACGAGTTGATGGGTGCAGCACACCAACATGGCATAAGTATACATATGTAACAAACCTGCACGTTATGCACATGTACCCTAGAACTTAAAGTATAATAAAAAAAAAAAGAAAAAAGAAAAAGAAAAAAAAAATGATAGACTGGATAAAGAAAATGTGGCATGTATACACCATGGAATACTATGCAGTCACAAAAAAGGATGAGTTCGTGTCCTTTGCAGGGACATGGATGAAGCTGGAAACCATCATTCTTAGCAAGCTGATACAGGAACAGAAAACCAAACATTGCCTGTTCTTACTCATAAGTGGGAGTTGGAAAATGAGAACACATGGACACAGGGAAGGGAACATCACACACTAGGGCCTGTCAGTGGTGGGGTGGGTAGGGGAGGATAGCGTTAGGAGAAATACCTAACATAGACGACAGGTCAATAGGTGTAGCAAACCACTATGGCACGTGTATACCAATGTAACAAACCTGCACGTTCTGCACATGTATCCCAGAAGTTAAAGAATAATAATAATAATAATAATAATAATAATGTAGGATGCTAGAGAAGAGGCAGAAGAGATAGATTTAGAGCAGGTTGTCAAGGACCTTGTGTGCCATAAAGGTAGCTGGGGCATTGTTCTGTTGGTAGTAGTAAGCCAGACAAGTGACTTGGCCAAATTGTTATTTTTTTTAAAACAATTACTGTAAGGGATTTGTAGAAAATGAATAGCAGAGGGAGTGACTTAAGTCATAATATATAGGAGGCTGTTGCACACAACCAGATTTTAGGCTAAAGTCATTAAATTTATTTGGACATTCTTCTAGGTTCTCCGATATACATTATCTCTAGTCTGAAAAGTAGGTGATACTGGCTTCACCCTCATAATTGAAACGGGTGAGGCTCAGAAAACTAATTAGTGATAAAAGCAGGATTTTTTTTAACCCTAATCTATATGACTCCAAGGCCTATTGCACATAGTCGTGTTCTAGAAGATACCTTGAGGGACAGCAGGGAGAAGAGTGTGTGAAGTAACCTACAACACTGATTCTGTGTTGCCTTAGCCAAACCCAAGCAAAGAAATCTTTGTTTTATTAAACAGTACTGTTTAAGAGTTCACTTGAAAAAAGTTCTCACTGCACACAAAATTTTAAAAATTGTAAACCATTATATTTGGCCTTTGATCTATTTTTTATTTGTGGTTTTACTCAAATTAAGGTTACTTTATAGTTTAAACATCTCTTTTGTGTACCTCATACTACTCATCACAACATCTCATTATGGGATAAGAAGGACAATAGTAGTAATTCCATTTTAATGGTCAGAAAACTGAGACCGAAATTTGACTGTGTTTTGCAAGGTCACCCAGTTGCGTATTAATGTATAGTGCATTTTAAACTCAGGTCTTTTGAATTATTTTAGCTTAATACTTCTGTATAGTTTATTGCCTGATTTAGAAGTTTTGAATAAGAATTTTGATCCTGACATGAAGAATGTGGGGACATGATGAAAAGATAAATTTTGTGGTATCTTGTCTCTTTAAGTGTCTATACCCTGTTTCAAAAACTTCTTATCAAAGCATAATATACATACAGAAAAGGGTATAATTAATAAGTATTTATCTTAATGAATTTTCAGAAACTGAAAATACCTGTATAGCCAGCATCTAGCAAGAAATGAAACATTACCAGAACAGAAGCCTCTGCCCATTCTCATGGTGGCCAATGGATTTCTGAAAATATAGATGAGTTTGTCTGTATTTGAACTTTGAAATGAAATGAAATAATATAGGATATACTTGTTTTATATCTGGCTTCTTTCGCTTAATATTATATTCATGAGTCATCCATTTTCTGCATCATTCTCACTGCTGTAGAATATTCCATGGTGTTAATATAGCAGTTTATTTCATTTGTTTTATAATAGATATTTGGACAGGTTTCGTTTTTTGTTGTTTATTATGAACAGTTTTGCTGCTGTATTCTCGTGTCTTTTGGTGAACATATGTATGCATTTTTATTGTATTTATAATACATTATATTATATACAATATAATTAAATACAATATAATGTATTTTATTTCTATTTTATTGTATTTATTGTATATATAAGTGGGATTACTGGGTTAGTTATAAGTTAGGTAAATATTCAGCTTTAGTAGATACTACAAAGATTTTCTAAAGTAGTTATACCCACCCACTCTTTCCCCATTTCATTTCTTTTCATTATTTTTTGTTTGCTCTATTATCACATTCCGCATCTGTTTTGACCTTGCAATAAGAAATGAAGAATTTAAGATGGAGTAATGGAAAGGCATGCTGATACTTCTTCCTAACATTTTATTTACATTGCAAAATATTTGATTCCTATGATTTATGTTATGTCTACTTCAGGATGCTTGTTTGGGGGATAAAAATAAAGGAGTGTATAATAATGTTTTATGAACTGTCACATGTGATATATAAATGTTTAGTTTCATTATTCCCTCCCCTCCAACGTTGAGAATAAAACCAATAATTTTTCCCTCACATAATTCTCTGATTCACTGTGTGTGGGGGCAGTGCAGGTAGTGGCAGTGGTAGGTGATAGAATATTAGAAGTGGCATCATCCTAGGTGGGGTTTACCAAGAGCTAAGAGGCTACTGAATGATTGCCACGTGGTAACAAAGAACCAAAGAAGAGCCAGAGCATGCATGTTTCCCTATCCCCGCATTTTTCTCATTACTCCAAGAAAAAAGGAGTTTATGAAATATTCATAATAAGAATATATGCAACATAAGGGTTCAGTTTAACTTAGAATGTGAAGGAGCTTGTACTCTTGACCACCCAGATTAAGAAATAAGACATTAATAAGCTCCCTGTATGCTCCTTCCTGATTGCAGTACCTTTCCTTTCCAGAACCTAGAGTTTTCCCTCTCATTTTTACCATCTGTGTTTGTATTTCCATGAATATAAGGTTTGCCTCTTTTTGAACTTTATATAAATGGAATTGTAATTTGAGTATTCCCCTAAGACTTCTTTCATTCAACATTTTTTGAAGGTTCATTCATGTTTGGCTCTACTTCATTAGTTTTCATTTCTCTATTGGTGCTCCAATCTATGAACAAACCGTAATGTCTTTGTCTGTTTTACTCTTAATGTCCATTTTGTTTGTTTCCAGTTTTTTTTTTTTTTTTTTTTGACGCTGACAAATGATATTCCTCTGAACATTTTCCTGGTACAACCATGAGAAAGTTCCTCTGGAGTATCTAATCAGAATTGGAATTTCTGAGTCCTGAAGCATGGAAGTATTTTACTCTAGAAAATCCAAACTGTTTTCCAAAGTAGTTCAATCTTTTTTACTCCCCTCAAGTAGTAGATACTGTTTTTCATTGTTTCACGTGTATGCAAACTTGATATTACCCAACTTATGAATTTTTGTCATGTGGATAGAATATAGTGACATTTAATTGTGGTTTTAATTTGCATTTCCCTGACTGCTAATAAAGTTGAACTTTTTTGTATGTTTATGGAATGTTTGTTGCCTTATCGTATCTTTTGTGTGTATGAGAGACAGAGATTTTTGTATATTCTAGATGCAAGTACTTTGTTGGTTGTATGTGTTGCGAATATTATCTTCTGTTGTGTAGACTACTTTTTCACTCTGATATCCTTTGATGAAAAAAAGTTCTTAGTTTTAATATAGTGAATTTATCAGACTTTTCTTTGTGGTTTGTACTTTTAGAAATCCTTGTTTGAAAATCCTTTCTTATTCTGAGGTCATAAAAATATTCTATTCTTTTCTAAAAAATTAAGAATTTTGACCTGCACAATTAAATCTCAAATAACTTGGAATTGATTTTGGTGCATTTAAGGTATGAGATAGAGGTCCACTTTTATTTGTTTTTAATCTGTGGATGATCAGTGGATTCAAGGCTTAAAGTATGAAGAGTTCATTCTTTTGTTTTGTTTTTGTTTTGCTTTGTTTTGTTTTTTTGCGACAGAGTGTTGCTCTGTCACGCAGGCTGGGCAGTGGCGCAGTGTCGGCTTACTGCAGCCTCGACCTCCTGGGCTCAACCGATCCTCCCAAGTAGCTGGGACTATAGGTGTGCACCACCACACCCGGCTATTTTTGTTATCCTGCTAAGATTCTGAATCCCCGTGCATGGCTGCTCCCACTCTTCCGTGTACCCTTTTCTCATACTACTCCAGTTCTGACTCCTTGTCAGCCCATTGGGCTCTGATATTCCACACCAATCCCCATCTGCAGATGGACACCTTCCCACTCTGCTTGGCCTCTGACACTGCACGTCAGTTGAGTCTACACATGGATTCCCTCCTTACCCATTTTGGGTCTGAAACCTGGGATTGGGTGCTTTACTCATTATGAAGCCTGAGCTCTGGCAACCTTTGCCAGGCCATCCTGTGTGTGGATATCCACCTCACTCTGCTTTGACTCTGATAGCCCATGCCAGGCTGCTGATCATGCACATACACTCTATTCTTTCCACTTAAGTTTGACTCTAATATCAAGCTGTTTCCCCACCCCTCATGGATGCTGTTTTTACTCCTTTTGGGATATGACATATATTGGTAAGCTGCCTCCCTATGGAGACATGCTCTTTCAACCTGCTTAGGCTCTGAAACTTCCTGCTGGGCTTTTGGGTTGGAAACCTATTTTGCTGTGTCTTACCTAATGGCTTGTTAAGAAAGGGATAGGAAGGTAAAGAGGAGAATTTTTTTTAAAAGTATCAACTTTATTGAGACAGAATGTACATTCAAATAAACTGCACCCATTTTAAGTGTATAGTTTGTTTTGATGAATATATGCAATTGTGTAATTACCACCACTTTCAAGATATAGACCATTTCTGTAGGTGATAAAGTTCCTTCATTTCCCTTTGCAGTCAGTTATTTCTCAAACCCGGCCCAGGCAACCACTATTTTGCTTTTGGTTCTAAAGTTTTATCTTTCTTAGAATTTCATCAAAATGGAACCATTTGATGTGTACTCTTTTTGTTTCTGAATTTTTTTACTCACCTTAATGGTTTTGATATGCATCTGTGTTTTGCTAGTATCAGTAGTTCATTTCTTTTTATTGCTGAACAGCACTCCATTCTACATATATGTACCACAATTTTACTTTTATCAATTTATCTGTTGATAGACATTCAAGTTGTTTTTAGTTGTGGGATAATTGGATAATGTTGAATCTCTACATTTCAATGATGAAAGCTAATAGGAATAAGTGTAATTAAGAAAAATCAGGCCAGGCTCAGTGGCTCATGCCTGTAGTCCCAGCACTTTAGGAGGCAAAGGCAGGTGGATCACCTGGGTTCAGGAGTTCAAGACCAGCCTGGCCAAAATGGCGAAACCCCATCTCTACTGAAAATACAAAAGTTAGCCAGGCATGGTGGCATGTGCCTGTAGTCCCAGCTACTCAGGAGGCTGAGGCAGGAGGATCACTTGAACATGGGAGGCAGAGGTTGCAGTGAGCCAAGATCATACCACTGCACTCTAGCCTGGGCAACAGAGTAAGAGTCTGTCTCAAGAAAAAAAATCAGAATAGACAATTCCAAGGTGGAGTTTGGGTTCAGGCAAATTTTCCTACTTGTACAATCTTGGAAAAGTTGTTTAAACTCTCTGTCCTGCAGTTTCCTAGAAGAGATAATAGAGATTGTAATAGCTCTTACTTCAGGAATTTTGTAAAGAATGCACGAGGTAATTCCCATAAAATGCTAACGTAGGGCCGGGCGCAGTAGCTCACGCCTGTATAATCCCAGCACTTTGGGAGGCCGAGGTGGGCAGATCACCTGTGGTTGGGAGTTCGAGACCAGCCTGATCAACATGGAGAAACCTTGTCTCTACTAAAAATACAAAATTAGCCGAGCGTGGTGGTGCATGCCTGTAATGATCGGGAGGCTGAGACAGGAGAATTGCTTGAACCCAGGAGGCAGAGGTTGCGGTTAGCTGAAATCGCGCCATTGCACTCCAGCCTGGGCAACAAGAGCAAAACTCCATCTCAAAAACAAAACAAACAAATAAGCAAAAACACATTAAAATGCTGACACAGTAGCATGCACACTATCTTAAAATGCTAAGCATATTATGCTGATGGTATTCTAAAATGCTAAGCGTAGTATGCTGATGTATCAGCATAACCTGATACATGTAATGCAGTTATTGCATGTTAGCAGTTAATAATAGCAGCTACCATAACATAAAAGTCAAGGGTTTTTAACTGCTCACAATTTTATGTAGCTGCCCAGAAAGCTCATTTTATTTACTTCAATACCTGCATTTGTTTAGTTATTATTATTCTGTCAGTACCAAGGATCCAAGAGAAAAATAAAGAGGACACAGTTTTTAACCTATACCCAGTAGATTGTTCTGAAAACTATAGGTTAAAACTGGTTAGTGGGTCTTAAAATGAATTTTCATCATGACTAGAATTTTTGGTAATGAAGTAAAACAGTATAAAACTATCAGAGGACATCACATGTAATAAGGACAAATACTTTTTCACGAAATTTGTTTTTAGTGAGAGAGATATATGTATATCTCCCTATATTATACACATGGATATATGCATACACATGTAAATGCATACCTATTCATGTATATATGAACTTGGTTGTGTTATAAAATGTATTTTTATTTTATAACACAATATAAAATAAAATTTTTTGTACACTAAAAATAACTTTTGAGTAATAATGTAAAATTGTCCCCACCCCACGCCCCAAAATATAAAACTCTGTTCTAGTAGATAAACAATACTCCAAGGCCAATAAATCATAGAGCTGGGACTTCAGTAGTAAATAAGGCAGCTATCACTGTATCAATAAAACATTAAATTAGCAGTAAATTTACTGAGAGACATTTACAGTGCTTTATAAACCTGAGAAACTTTGTGGAAACCATTTATGTTCTATGGGAAGACTAAATATTATAAATGCTATAGGTATTAAAGTAGTAATCAAGATAGCTAGCTTATAGTCTAGGGAAATATACATGTGTTAAATAATTACAAGAATGATGTGTTGCAAAGGATAACAAATTAGATGTTATAAAAAGATTGTGTAAGATACAATCTGAGTGTCTAATAAATTGTGTGTTGTATAAAGATTGTATAAAACACAATTTGAGTGTATGTTGTGTATCTACAGTTATTCTCAGTACGATTTATAGATTTAATACAATGGCAGCCAAAATCACAACAGCTTTGTTTTTGGAATTCATCAAAATGACTCCAAAATTGGAAACACCAAAGGATAGGATTTGTGTACATTGAAAAGGAGAAAGGGGAAAAAACCCTTTAGAGGAGGATATAATACTGACACAAATAGACTTAGAGCAATGAAAGAGAATGGGAAACATAGAAATATGTGCTGAAGTATTTAGTAAAAAATAATTGGATATAGAAAGATTTTTTTTTTTTTTTTTAAAGAACAGGATCTTGCTATGTTGCCAATGTGGAGTGCAGTGACTGTTCACAGGTGTGATCATAAAGTACTGCAACCTCAAACTTCTGGCTTCAAATGATTCTCCTGCTTTGGCCTCCCAAGTAGCTGGGACTACAGGCATGTGCCATTGCATCCACCTGCATAGAGAAAGATTTTTTGCAAAAGTTACTGAGGCAAATTTATTAGTTTAGGAAAAATTAGTTTCTTATACTGTAGCAGAACACAGATGGCTTGAGGAGTTGGATATTTTTTAAAAATCAGAATGTAGAAAAATTAGTAGAAATTAGGAATATCTTTAAGTGCCAAAACAAACCTACAGTACGGGATATCTGGGTTCAGATATGTACAGATGTAACAGATACGTAAATATGTAGGTTCAATAAAACGTAAACAGAAAAAAATTTGTAAATACTGTTTGCTTAGAATATTATAAAGGTTCTATTTATGTATAACAGCATTCCAATTAACTTGGATGCTGGATAGATATGTTTTTTATTTCAAAGTGTCTTTGCCCTGACCATCTGTGAGGATCACTTCACCTCTAAAGCACTTATTAAAAAATCGTATTTTGTAAGTCTGTGTTTTTAAAATCCTCTCAAATGTAGCTTGAATTGGTAGATTTTAAATCCCACTGTTGAGTTTTATATTATTACTCAAAAGTTATTTTTAGTGTACATTCTGGACTGTGTGATGTGATGTGATTGTTCATCCATGTACCTTTGTATTTAAAAAAGAAAAACAAACTTTTGAAAAGAAAAGAAAACATCTCTCTCCTCTTCCTCTGCTCCCTTTCCTAGGATGCTTCTTGTGATTATGTTGTAGCATATCTGAAACACAAGGCAGCTTTGTTGACATCACTGATGATGCTTGTTAGTAGGGACTTGTCCGTGCTGCCAAACATTTTTGTTAGTCATTTCAAGTATCCATGTCCATTGCAGCTGCTCTGGAACTCATAGGAAGATCTCAGTTTTTGCAAACTCATGGAAGAATCACCTGGGTAAGAAGGAGTTTGTTACAGGGTTTTCAGCAAGTTAACATGTGGAAGAATTATAGTACTAGAACAAAAATTTACTGTTGTGATGTGTCAAAAAGGAAGAATCGAAGATGGTTTGCTGGCAATAGTCCTGTAATGCTTTTACAATAGAGGAAGGTTTATCCGTCTTTAATAAAATGCTGGTAATATATTAGCATCCTAGTTGCATTTAGAGTTAAGAAATTGTAACTAGAACCTGTAGAAACTGCTATAACATTTCATCTAGTAAAGCAGCCCAGAATTCCTAGACAGTCGGTTAACTATGAATTACTTATTTTTTGTTTAGTTGCTATGGATTTTTTGTACTATTTTTGCTTCTATGCATTTATTAAATATGTTTATGCAAAACACTTGGAACAGTACCCAGCACTGGTCAATAAATGTTAGCTCTTTAGTATGTATAATGTGAAACATGAAAATTGAATGCATGAAGTTATTTCTTCAGTATTTTTTAGAAAGAGTATGTTTTCTATTTTATGATCCCCTCCGACACCCCCCCACCAAATGTTTCCTAATTTTGGCCTGGGCACTTTCATTCTAGTCATGGATTAATAGAGAGTAGTAACCATTGGTTAGTGTCAGAGTTATTAGGGGGGTAACTAATTTAATTCAGTTATTGTTATATTCCTAATCTTTAAGGCTCTTGTGCTTTAATGGAAATAATAGCTTTTTCTCTTTTTGATCTCCTAA
This sequence comes from Rhinopithecus bieti, assembly GCF_001698545.2. Classification (NCBI taxonomy): domain Eukaryota; kingdom Metazoa; phylum Chordata; class Mammalia; order Primates; family Cercopithecidae; genus Rhinopithecus; species Rhinopithecus bieti. The sequence goes on from NW_016807758.1 coordinate 2,146,349, forward strand.
ATTCTGGACTGCTAGAGTGTTTAATAAAAAGGAGCAGAATTTTTTGAAGCATGTTAATAACTTAAATACTAGTGACTCTTAGTTGTCTTGGGCTATCCTATGCATTTATTTTATTTCATATTTTTTTTCAGTTTTCAAAAATAATAACTTGGTATATGGGGCTTTCACTTAATTTATTTCTGATTTCTAATTTTTAAATTGATCAGAACAATATATTTCTGTGATATAAATTCTTTGGAAGGTGTTAATATTTTCTTTGTGGGCTAGAACAGGGTTTGGAAAACTTTTCTTTAGAAGATCACATAGTAAATATTTTAGCCATTTTGGGCAAGATACAAAATTGAGGCTATTATGTAGATAAAACATCTCAAATGCAACCATTTAGAAATGTGAAAGCATTCTTAACTGTAGTAAAAAGAGGCAACTGGCCAGATTTGTCGTGTGAACCATAGTTTGTTAATCTCTAGCCAGCAGTGTGGTCAGTTTTTATGATGGCTCTGTTTGTTTGAATGACTATATATTTTCTGTATCTTAGGCAGCAGTATGTCTATTATATCAGGCTTGTTAATTGTACTACATATATCTTGTTTATCCTTACTAAATTGTTGCCTTTGATGTGTGAATTTCTGAGAGTAGTGTTAATCTCCTGCTATAATACACATGTCTCAATTTCTCCTTGTTACATTTTCAGGCTATTGTATCAGGTATATATACATGTTTATGACTAGTACATCTTCTTGGCAGATTGGTCCTCTGATTACTAATTAGAATTCTTTGTTTATCTTTATTAATACTTTCCTTCTGTAATGCTACCTTGCTTCTCGTGTTACAATAATACTGCTATTTCAGCTTTTTGTGGGTGCGATTGTTGAGATTTATCTGGTGTTTTTCTCTCCTTTTTGTTTGCTTTTAGCTGTTTTTTGATCAAATCTTATCTTAGGTTTTTAGAGCTACCATAACAAATTACCACACCTTGGAGGCTTATATCAATAGAAGTTTATTCTGTCATAGTTCTGGAGGCTAGAAATCCAAAATCAAGGCGTTGTCATCAGGGATTTGCTCTGTCTGAAGGCTCTGTAAGAGAAACTTGCGTTTCTTCTGCCTTCTAGTGGTTACCAGCAATCCTTGGCATTACTTGGTTTGTAAATGCATCTCTCCAGTCTCTACTTCCATCTTCACATGACCTTCTCTGATTACATTGTAAAGGCCTATTTTCAAGTAAGGTCATATTCACAGGTTATGGATGGGCATGAATTTCTAGGGGGGACGTCATTCAAGCTAATGCATTTCTATTGAGATGTAATATATACGGTAAAATTCATCCTTTTGGTGTACAGATTTTTTTGAGAGTTTAATACACATATTTTATTTAAATAAATCCTCTCATAGGAAATGAATTCATTGCCTTTACTTAGAAGAAGGCTGTGTAAATAGCTGTCAAATTTATATATGCAACTCACTAATATTTCCTTATTGGCAACATCTGTATTTTCACAATACAGTTCCCAGAAGAACTTCTAAGTCTCAAAATTCTGTCTCCTTTGATGTGCTTCTCTCTTGGTTACACCCAGACTTTATTAATGATTTGCTTCATATCATTATCTCCTTCTCCGTATATTTTCTTTAGAATATTCATCAATCCCTCACTAGCATCTGTTTCAGTGTCGTAGGAGGGTTTCTCTTTTTCTTTGTAATGGATTTTTTTTTGTTTTGCACGTGATCCCCACATGTTGTGGGATGGACCTGGTGAGAGGTAATTGAATCATGGGGGAAAGGGTTTTTCCCATACTGTTCTCATGATAGTGAATAAGTCTCATGAGATCTGATGATTTTATGAAGGGCATTTCCCCTGCACATGCTGTCTTGCCTGCCGCCATGTAAGACATACCTATGCTTCTCCTTCCACCATGATTATGAGGCTTCCCAGCCACGTGCAACTGTGAGTCCATTAAACCTCTTTTTGTTTATAAATTACCCAGTCTCAGGTGTCTTTATTAGCAGTGTAAGAATAGCACTCTTTTTCAACCTGAGCCAGGTAACCCCTCCCACATTGTGTTTTCCACTTTGTTTCTCTTCTTTTTTTATTTTTATTTTTATTTTTTGAGAGTCTTACTCTGTCACCTAGGTTGGGGCGCAGTGGTGCAATCTTGGCTCACTGCAACCTCCACCTCCAGGGTTCAAGTGATTCTCCTGCCCCAGCCTCCCAAGTAGCTGGGATTATAGGTGCCTGCCATCACACTTGGCTAATTTTTGTACTTTTAGTAGAGACGAGGTTTTGCCATGTTGGCCTGGCTGATCTCAAACTCCTGACCTCAGGTGATCTGCCTGCCTCAGCCTCCCAAAGTGCTGGGATTACAGGCATGAGCCACCACGCCCAGCCTTTTCCACTTTCTTTCTGCATAAAATGAGAACTGTATCAGTCTTGACTTTTTTTGAACTACCTTCCACAGAAATGGGTTTCAGGAGATTGTTCACAATCATGGAGTAACTCTTCCCACTTAGATTTTTTACCAAAAGATCAAATGACCTCACTGTGAAATGCACCTGCACATTCTCAGTGGGAACTTGATGAACTCCAGTTAAGGTAACGTAGATTTTCACAGACTTATCTGACTGATCCCATCCATAATTACTGGTTTTCACTGTATGTCCCGTTGTAACAGGATCAACTACAGCAGCTGGCTTTTCATTATCAAGAAGTTCTGCTTTCTTCTATGATTTCTGTTGCATCTTGTTTTGGATTTCTGTCTCAATTTTGGATTTTTCACCTGTAAGGGCATCGCATACTCTTTTCCTAGTATCCTTCTCCAGCAACACCTTTGCTTCTTCTAGAGATGTTTCTGTAGCTCTTCCAAAGCCTAAATCGGGCTAGGTCAAACCAAAGGTTTGCAGCTCCCCGTGTGAGCTGCAGCCACACGGGGAGAGAACAGGAAACGCCCTCAAATCAAGCACAGACCCCTACCTGCATGAATTCAGTGTACAGTTTTATGAGCTTTAACAGACAGTTGTGCAGCTATTACAGTCACCTCCCAGAATTCCTTATTTTCTTTTAAAGTCAATTTCTACACCCACTGCTAGCTCCTGGCAACCACTGATATGAAAAGGTTATCATATAAATGGATATGATATAGCCTTTTGAGTATAATATATAGCCTTTGAGTCTGGCTTTTTTTACTTAACATAATGCAACTTGAAAAATTCATTTATGCTGTACCATGTGTTAGTAATTTGTTTCTGTATATTGCAGTTAGTGTTCTATTTTAATGCTACCAGTTTGCTTATTCATTTACCAGCTGAAGGGTATTTATGTTGCTTCTAATTTTTTTGCAGTTACCAATAAAGCTGCTGTAAACATTTGCTTACAGATTTTCATGTGAGCATGTGTTTTCATTTCTCTATGTGGTGTCTGTTATCTTCCTTCAATTCACAATATTTTCTTGTTTTTCTTGAGACTTCTTCTTTGACCCAAGGATGATTTAGAAGGTTGTCTACTTTTCAAGTGTATGGAGATTATCTTTCTGTTATTAGTTTCTAGTTAAATTCTCTTATATTCAGAGAGCATATGTTTGGCGTATTTTTCGTTCTTTTAAATTTGGCTTCTCAAATCTGTAGGTTTGTGTCTTTCACCAAATTTGGGGTGTGTTTATCCATTATTTCTTGAAATATTTTTTCTGCCCACCCCATCCTTCTGTGACTTCAGTGATAGAAACGTTACCTCTTTTGTTATTGTCCCCATATGTTCCTTAGCAGACTCTGTGAATTGTTTTTGACCAATCTTGTTTCGCTTCATCATTCAGATTGGATAATTTTTGTTGATCACTCTTTTAAGTTTATTGTGTAATTTGAAATGGTTAGTATTTAGCCCATCAATAGTGCATTTTAAAATTTTGTTTTTTGACTCTTTTCAGGTCTAAAATTGCCGTTTGTTTCTACTTTTTATATTCTATTTTTTTTGTTTGTTTGTTTTTTTCCTGAGATTGCCTCTTTGTAGTCCCTTCAAGAGTTCACTCTTTTGGAGAATTTTAGGAACAGCTCTGTTAAAATATCTTCCAATTCTAACTTCTGTGTCATTTTGGTGTTGGCATTTTTTGATTGTCTTTTCCTTTGTGAGTTGACATTTTCTCCTTTGTTTAGATGTTGAGTCATTATGGATTATATATTAGATATTTGAACATTGTATAATGAGATTCCTGATCTTCTTTAAATCTTTATTTTGTTTTTAAACAGGCAAACAATGTGGTTGAGTTTAGGCTACAAGGTACAGCTAACTGTCTTGATTGTGGTTTTAATGCCAGCTCTGTTTTCAAAGCTTTTGCCATGCTTTCCAGATCTGTTCTGAGTATAAATCTACCAGAGGCTAGTCTGGGATCTGGGAAGTGATCTTAGGTTGTTTTTCAAAGTCTTTGCTCTGTACTGTTTAGGATCAGATCCAAGCAAGTGCTGCTCAGGGATGAACTGATGAATTTACAAACAGCTTTACGGATTTACTTTACTCAGTTCCTGGTATTTTGTGACCTCCCTGGTATTTCCTGTTTTGTATGACTTCTCTTTTTTCCTCTATCCTAAATGCTGTTGTTTTATTTTTTTCTATTCTGCTGTACACTTCCCACAAGTGCACCTGCATCTAATGCAAAGCAGTATGTGCTTGTGTTGTCTCACATTCCTTGGGGTTCCTGCATTGCAGTTGGGAAGAAGACATTTAGATATTTGGAAATAATTCAAATTTTATAGTTTCTCTGTCTTCCCAAATATACTTGTAGTTAGGACTGGCCATGCTTTTATATGTCTAGGCAGTAATAACAAAGATGAACTTTTTACTGAGATGAGTCCTGTAAAACTAACTTTACTTTCTTTATTTCTTAATTTTAAAAAATGTGTTCTGAGAATATTGCTATTCATTAGAATGTTGCCTATGTTCTTAGATCAAAGTCTTAAATGTCCACTAGACACCACCATAGAAAAGTAATTTATCTGTCCTAGAAATTTGACAAACACTTACTCTTGACTGTCAATCAGCATTACCTTTTGAACTTCCCTAAATACACATTTAGAAATTCTAGGCCCCATCCCTAGAGATTCTGTGTCAGTGGGTATACAGTACAATAAGTTAAGAAGAAAATAACCTACATGCTCACCTCCCCTGTTGTAGACATTATTCATGGCATGGGAGAACCAGAAAAGATATATCTGAGGAAGATTGCGATGTTATGTTCCTTGAAGGTTGCTAGTTCAGTCACTGGTTTTACTGAGGCAGCCAGGAGTCATATGAACAAATAAGGTGTTGAACCTCAGTTGTACTGCCTTGGTCAGGGGCTCATCCCTGATCAAGGTAGCACATCATCCAGTTGTATTCTTCACTGGTTCATTTTTCTTGAGGCTGTCTTTCTGAACCATTGAGCATGTAGTTTCGTATTACTAAATCACTTCAGCAAACGGTGGAACTTAATATTGTCATCTTATTTTCTTTATAATGTTTTAGAACAAAAATCTTTATTTCAGCCTTTTTTTGAGGCATGATATACATCCAGTTAAGTGGTTAAGGTGTACCAATCTTAAGTGTATAGCACAAGCTTTTCATATGTATGTTTAACTACCAAACACTCAGGACATAGAACATTTTCCAGCTTCCTACTAGGTTCCCTAATGTTCCTTCTTAGTCAGTAACCCCCCTCCCTTTAGTCTACCATCATTCTTCTGATTTCTTTTTGGTTTTTTTGGTTTTTTTTTTGTGACGGAGTCTCGCTCTGTTGCCCAGGCTGGAGTGCAGTGGCGATCTCAGCTCACTGCAAACTCCGCCTCCTGGCTTCACGCCATTCTCCTGCTTCAGCCTCCCGAGTAGCTGTGACTACAGGCGCCCGCCACTTCGCCCGGCTAGTTTTTTGTATTTTTTAGTAGACACGGGGTTTCATGTTAGCCAGGATGGTCTCGATCTCCTGACCTTGTGATCTGCCCGTCTCGGCCTCCCAAAGTGCTGGGATTACAGGCTTGAGCCACCACGCCCGGCCCTCATTCTTCTGATTTCTAACACCATAATTTTGCCTTTTCTCAGACTTCATATAAATGGAGTTATGAGATATATATCCTCATGTAGCTAGTATTTTTAATTCAGTTACTTTTGCTGCTAAGCCTTATTGAGTTATTTAATATTATTGTTTATGGCTCCTAGTACTCAAAACATGTCTAAACCAAAACAGATTCAGTTGACTTTTGTTTTACATTTTTCTTAGGTGAAACAGTCTTAAAATTCTTTAGGAAATTTCTCATGTGTTTAATGGTTCTCTATTTCAACTGCTTATATAGTATGTGTTATTTACTTCCGCAGATTATTCTTGCCGTAGCTCCCTTTTTTCTTCTTCTACATTTCCTTCTACCAGTATATGTAGGGGAAAAGAAGATTTCTAAAATTTTAACTCCCATTTGTTCTTCACCATGCTGGCATTTGGTCTGGGCAAATTCAGGTTGAACTGAATGTCCACAATTACTGTATTAATCTAGTGTTTTTCTTCCCTTCTTTCTGACAGCATGATGGAAGTGGTTCATTGCATGATATTCAACTATCATTGCCATCCAGTCCGGAACCAGAAGATGGTGATAAAGTATATAAGGTATGACTATGTAGTCATGCTGGATTTTTCAAAATTCTTTTTTAATACTAAAATAATGATACAGTGACAATGAAAACAATAATAAATGTATTAATACCTACAGCATCAGGTTTTGTTCTTAACTTTTGCTACATTGTTAAGTTGAAATGATATCTCTGTGGTGCTTTAATTTGAATTTATCAGTTGGATAATGATTTGTCCCTTTATTACTACTGTTACATGATTTTAAAAGAAAATATATTGCTCATAATGATAAATAATTGAGTTTTAAAATATGAGTATGAATAAAAGTTAAAACGGTTATAGGTACTTCTCATATATAAATCCTAAAATTGAAGAAATATACCAAAATGAGATTAATTTATCTTTTTTCATGTTTAAAATACAGAATACAGATGTATTTTTGTGAAAGTGTTTTTTTATAATTCTTATTATCTTTATGTCTATGTTTAGTTGAAGAAAGCTCTTTTATTTTGCAACTATTTGCAACTATTTAAGTACATATTTATTTCTTAAGCACACACAGAGATTCTTGGTTAACTTAATGTTTTCAAGTCAAGTTATAGTTAGCTTTTACATCCCATTTTCAGAGTACACTTATTAGTGTTTGCTAGTCATCTGCAGTAACAACCTGAAAGTAATGGTGGCTTATAATAATGAAATTTACATTTCACTTACATATTGGCTGTAGATCAGCTGGGACTCTGCTTCATGTGTCTTCTTCATTCTGGGATCCATACTAAAGGATCAGTCCCTATTGTGGGAGATGTTGTTATGCTCATGAGAAGAGAACTTCGATAGGATCACATGTGAATTCTGCTTGGATGTGGCACATATCACTTTCAAAACAATTCAAGGGGCCAGGCCTGGAATTAGTGGGACAGAAAAGCATTATTTTCTCATAGGTTGCAGAGTGATTTATTGGGAAGAAGATTATATGTAAAGCAATCAAAATCATAAGAGTATAGTACAGTAGTCAATCTTGTTCTCTCATCTTGGCTTTTCAACTTGTTGACTACCTGTCCTTGCCCAAATTACTTCCCAACCCTGAGCTTGTATACTGCTCTCAGTATAATACATTAAGTCAGCAGGTTCACAGCAGGCCATCTCTTTCTCAACACTCAGTTAAGAACCATTGACTTAGGTAATCTCTGATGACCTCCCAGTTTAGAAAAAAAAATTGTGAGTTTGTTACTGACATTTTAAAAGCAAAGTTGACCTCTTTCCTGAATTTTATGTGTGTGTGTATGTGAAAAGTTTTTTACATATATTTTATTTTTTATTTTATTTTATTATTATTTTTTTAGACAGAGTCTTGCTCTGCCACCCAGGCTGGAATGCAGTGGTGTGATCTTGGCTCACTGCAACCTCGGCCTCCCGGGTTCAAGTGATTCTGCTGCCTCAGTTTCCCAAGTAGCTGGGATTCCAGGCATCTGCCACCATGCTCAGCTAATTTGTATTTTT
>NW_016807758.1:2154577-2156690 GCF_001698545.2 Rhinopithecus bieti
ACCTCCCAGTTTAGAAAAAAAAATTGTGAGTTTGTTACTGACATTTTAAAAGCAAAGTTGACCTCTTTCCTGAATTTTATGTGTGTGTGTATGTGAAAAAGTTTTTTACATATATTTTATTTTTTATTTTATTTTATTATTATTTTTTTAGACAGAGTCTTGCTCTGCCACCCAGGCTGGAATGCAGTGGTGTGATCTTGGCTCACTGCAACCTCGGCCTCCCGGGTTCAAGTGATTCTGCTGCCTCAGTTTCCCAAGTAGCTGGGATTCCAGGCATCTGCCACCATGCTCAGCTAATTTTTTGTATTTTTAGTAGAGATGGGGTTTCACCATGTTGTCCAGGCTGGTCTCGAACTCCTGACCTCAGGTAATCCACCCACCTCGGCCTCCCAAAGTGTTGGGATTACAGGCATGAGCCACCACACCCAAACAAGAAATTATGTTTTAAAGAAAAAAATTTAATTCCAACATTTTTACACAATTGGTATCTCTACTTTTTTTCAGTGTTCCTGTCTAGTTCATCTAAATATTTAATGTTATATGATAGACATTTTGTTACACAGTATTTATTTCTTGTCCCTGCTCCATTTCCTTCCAGGCAGATTATTCCTAGTCTTTCTTATTTAAGCTGAGATGCAACAGGTCATACTGTCTCTTTTCTTCAGTATTCTGGTCTCTTTTGCATTCTAATCGGCAAATCCCCAACTATGTCACCTTTCATCCAAAATGGTTTAGCAGTGCAGTTTCAAATGACACAAATACTGCATCTTATGCCATTAAAATTGTTGGATCTAAAGTCACTGTTGGACTTACCATGCCTCTCATCTGTCCTTTTATTTATCTCAGGACAGATCCCTCTCCCATTCCCTTAATGAGCTCTTCCAAATAGCCCTATCAAGCTCCATGCTGAGCTATCTCAACCTCTGCAGGTAGCCTTATGTTTGTTCATCCAGTAAATATCTTATGCTTCCTGCCTGCTTGCCATCTTTTTTTTTTTTTTTTTTTTTTTGAGACGGAGTCTCGCTCTGTCGCCCAGGCTGGAGTGCAGTGGCGTGATCTGGGCTCACTGCAAGCTCCACCTCCCAGGTTCATGCCATTCTCCTGCCTCAGCCTCCCGAGTGGCTGGGACTACAGGTGCACGCCGCCATGCTTGGCTAATTTTTTTTTTATATTTTTAATAGAGACAGGGTTTCACCGTGTTAGTCAGGATGGTCTCAATCTCCTGACCTCGTGATCTGCCTGCCTTGGCCTCCCAAAGTGCTGAGATTACAGGTGTGAGCCACTGTACCCGGCCTCCATCTTGCCTTCTAACTTACCTATATTTGTCATTCTTATTCCTTTGTTCCAGTTACAGGATAAAAATGTCCACTGTGCTATGTAATATCAGCTCTTCTGTGTTCTTAACTCTTGTCTTCCGCTGCTGCTTAATGACGTAACTGCATCTCTTCCTCCTCTCTCATCTGTCTTGAGTGTGATTCCTCTACTTTCTTGTCATTATTCATTTGTAAATGTGTATATCTCACTTAATTTCAGTAAAGCAAATACACTTTTCCTTGACTCCCTTTAAACTCCTTTCCAGTTAGTGTGAAAACTTGGAACAATGAAAGTAGCTACCATTTCAATGCTGTAGATGTTTGACATGACCTTTGTTTTAAAAACTTTCTCCTTTGGCTTTTGTGTCACTTCTCTCTGGAATCCCTCATACCTTTCAACATTTTTTCCTGTAGTTTTCTCCTCTTATTTAAATGTTAAATTTATATCTTTAGTCCAGTCCTCTTTGAACTTCTTACTCTCATAATTTCAAATATGACATATATGGATAACATGTAAAACGCCTCTCTTTCATGCTTGGTAATCCAGTTGCCCACTAGACACACTTCTGTTGTGTGTCCCACCCGTAAGTACCTCTAACACAGACTCTCTCTCTCTCTCTCTCACCCCCCCATATATGTGTGTGTGTGTATTTGTATGTGAGATGTCTTAAACATTTTATTTATTTAATGAAAAAATTGATGACTGTTGAGCTTAGAAGCCAATACCCCAACATACAGTGCTTTGACATACTGAACTGAAGAAACCTCAAGATCTCTTCTGACTCCACCATGCCCCCACC
>NW_016807758.1:2158295-2270653 GCF_001698545.2 Rhinopithecus bieti
CCCCCCACCCATCTAACAATATATTTAAAACTCACACATATTCCTCTTTGGACATGCTTGTTGTTCTTCCGTATTCGCCATTTCTTTTGTTGGCACAGCTATTCACCATGTCACTCAAGCTAGAAATACAGTGTCACTCTTGAATGCTCCTCTGTTCTTTTCTCACATGCAGTGAATTGCCAAAATCTCAAAATTTTGATTTCTTCTCTCCTTTTTCATCTGTATTATCACTCTGTTGGGTCAGGCTTCTACTCTTACTTGGATTATTATAATATTTTCATAAGTGCCTAGCTCAGTTTTGTTGCTGTTGTTAAAATTTGTCCTCTAAACACCCGTCAAAGCCATCTCAAATGCAAATCTGTCACTCCCTAGCTAAGGCCATGCGTGATAGTCATGGCTGTCTGTGATCTGGCCCTTGCCTAGTTTACTAGCCAGTTGCTCCTCACCATTCATCAGAGCCTAAGTGCAACAGCGACACTGCTTATGATTCTCCAGATGTGCTATGCTTGCCCTCACCTTTGTATTATTGTGACACTTAGAATCCTTTAACTAAAATTTCAAGCCTTCCACACTCCTCTGTCTTCTGAACCTTGTGCTTATCCTTTGGAACTCCACTGTAGTCCCTCATTCCTGATGTGTGATGTCACTTCTTTGCCTATCTTTATGTATAAAATCAGTGTTCCCAATGCAAAGAGATGATCAATGTTTGAGATGGTGGAAATGCTAATTGGCCCAATCTAATCACTATACATTATATGTATCAAAACATTACTTTGTAAACCATGAATATGTACAATGTTATGTCAATTAAAAATAAAATTAAAACAATGAAATGGTTTTGGTGGGGGAAAAAAAATCCTTAGAGCAATGCCTGCCATATAGCAAGTGCTATATACATGCTGGCTATTAATGTTCAACATTGTTTGTTGATTTCATTTTTGGGTCCATTTCCTGTGTAACACTGTCAGAACCTACTGGTGACTGCATGAGTGATGGCTGTATAGTGTTCCATCAAGTTGCTACATTTTATTCCAGTTATCCTCTTATAGGACAATTGTAAACTTGTTAACTTTCAGATAACACCTTGTTACAGGTTTTCTCTTACTTAGGATCATTTCTTTCACATAGATTCCTAGGAGTGGGATAACTGAATCAGAGCGCAGGTATTTTGAAGGCTCTTAAAAATACAGCTGTATGTTTGTCTAAAAAGGTTAACTGCTGTGTCTAATGATGTGCCATTTTTTGTGCAGTCTGGTTAATTACATTGGGTATTTCACCACTAACTTAATATTTATAAAACAATATTCAACAAGTTAAATACAACATTTTACCATTTATATGTGTATTTGTGAGAACTGGCTATGTGTCTGTTGAGACCTTAAAAATGATCTTAAATGTTTGGACAGGCTCTTAATATACTTGAGATATAAATCCTCTGTCATATATGTGTGGATTTTTCAATAGCTTTTAACTAATGTTAATTCTTAAGATGCCTTAAAATGTTATATAATTAAATATAGTTTCTTTTGAATAGCTGTATTTGCTACATAACTTAGAAATGTGTCCTTCTAAATGTATTCTTAGAAATGTGTCTTTCATGATCTGCAATACATCTTTTTTATCTTTATGAATTTTTATAATTCCTAAACTTAAAATTCAAGTGAAGATTATTTTTTGTATGTAATAAAGTCTTTTTCAATTATAGTATACATAATAGCATTTTAAAAATCTTCCACATTGTTTGGGATGCTTATGTGATATGATCAAGCCTTTGTAAAATGTCTATTTCTGATCTCTTTGTTAATGAGAATATATGTTTTTGTTCCCGATGTATCTAAAGGGGATGACATTCTTTGCTTGTTGTAACACAGTCTAATTATTTGCTTATTTGTTTTTCTCTCTGGAAAGATATTATTCACATCTATATTTGAATTTCCTTGCTTATATTACTTTCTCTTTTGGATAACTGAATAATGATACACAAACAACATGGACTAACTATAGAATAATGATTAACACTTTGGAAATGTAACTGGATTCCTGCTTAACTTGACAGTAGGTTTCCATTTAATAGTATTAGACATTTCTTATAGATCCAATTGACAAGGTGTTCTCTCTTTGATTCAGGAGGTACTCCTCAAAAAGTGGCTCATGGACAAAGAATCTTCCTTGTTATCCTTCAGGCACATTTATCTTTTTTGCTGATTTCTAAACCAGCCACGAAATGCCTCCATGCCTTTAATTGTTCTGTTGCCTCTGCTTCTCATGTCCTTTGTTTTCTTTCACAGGCTAGTCTTATGTATCCCTTGAAGTCTAGCTAAAGTTGCTTTTTTGTATGTGATTTTTTTTTTTTTAACTCTGTGACCTATGTCCCAGTTTTCTTATATGTGAAAAAGGGATTACAGCACCTACCTCAGGAGTGTGGGTAGAATCAAATGCTTAAATACCTGAAAGTGCTTAGTTTTTAACATCTAATAAGTGCTCAATAAATGCTAACTGTTGCTGCTACTGTTGCTCATTGTCAACATGTCAGACTTCATTATTGGATGAAATCTTGTGTTTTTTTTAAAAGGAGGATTTCCCCCCTAAATGACCAGATGGTTCATTCATTACTGTGTCTTCATCATTGATTTCATGCCTCTCATTATGGTATTTTAAATACCGCATCTAAAAATGTTTTAATATTTCAGACTGAAGATTTATTAAATGAAATAAAACAACTTAAAGAGGAAATAAAGAAAAAAGATGAAAAGATCCAACTATTAGAACTTCAGCTTGTAAGTATTGTAGTGTAATGTGTAGAGACTTTTCAAACTGGGTGAAATGTGTTTTTCATAAAACTCTGAGCCAGAATTAGAGTTTAGCTTTATTTTTGGCTCTCAAAGTTGTACTTTTATATTATTTTTAGATTATATGCACTGTAATTAAAGTGTGTGATTTAACTTTTAATCTAAATATTAAGTATTTGGTTTGGAAAATTTTTCATTGGTTCAATGACCTCAGTTTTGGGTATTTAAAATTCACCAATTTGCATTCATTTTGTTGATAGAAGGGTAAATAGCTTTTCTTCAGATATATTTAAAGAAACAAGTATTAGTGAGTTGAGAACAGAATATTTTCTCTCTCTCTGAGGAGAATTAGCCTGGGTTTTCAGATTTAGGTAGCTGCATAACTGTCAGATTGAAGGGTATTCCAAGAAAATGTTTATTTCCTATGGATGATGTTGAATGATCCATCAGAGTCATGTTTGAATCTTTATAATCTAATAATTGTGCAATTTCAAATATTAGTCTCATTTGAAAACAATATGGTGTGTTGAATTTAATTATTATTTAGTTTGTATATAAAAGACCGTGATAAAAAGAAAATAATGGCCTAAAAATCACAGCAGTCAAAAGGAAATCTTTGTTGTGAGTCAAGAGCATATTTTGGTCTAACAAAGCAATTTGGTGAAATATTAATCTCACTGAAAATATAAAGGATATACTGAGCTCTGAACCACTGGGGTCAGCTCACAGAGATCTATTTCGTGAATAAATAGAGCAGACAAATCAAATATTATGATTAAAGAAAGAAAATTTATGAATCTGAATAAAAAATAGCATAATATTGCAAATTGAGGTCCTGTCACATACAAAATTAAACAGGCAAATAATAAGGCCTAGTGTTTGTGTTCAAAGCCAAAGACAAGAACCCAATCAACTTTCAGGGAGAAGAAAAAAGACAACAAAGGAAATTATGTAAGCTTCGATTTTTGCAAAAATATGTCACAGAGCACAGGATATTGTGTCTTGTACAATTCAGAGAAGAGGTTATGAACCTCTTATTTTATATCCAAGCAAGTTTTTGTTTATATGCAAAGGTAAATTCTGACCTTTAATGTCTTGACAGATATGCTACCCAGTTAATACATTTCAGATATTTGAGAGGTACATTGAAAAATAACTCAAGAATAAGGAGATAAAGATTAAAATGAATGAGCGGTGAAATGGAAACTACGTGGTGTAAACTTCTGAGCCACTAGTTGGAGAAAACTTCCCGTTTTACCTAGTGTAAATTACATATCATTCTAATGTTGGGATTTCTTTGCATTTACAAATCCTTAATTTTTCTGAAATTAAAAATTATTTTTAATTTAAAATTTTTAAGTTGCTATTAATTTTGGAAAACATTCAGATTAAATAAGTTTGAGGAAGAAGGTAAGGAATATGCTGAAGGAAGTTAGAAGTACTGAATTTTTTATCTTCTACAAATGAATATTCTACATTCTTAGTTTTTAAAAATATACTTAGATAAATTATAATAATGTTTATGACATGCTTTAAAGTAACTGTTAGTAGGTTGGAGTAAAGTATCTTGCAAAAGTTAAAATTTAAAAAAAAGACAAAGTAGAAAAAGGAAAACTTAAAAACAGCACAAAACTAAAGTAATAGAAATTAGACCAAATATAACAAATGTATTAGTAATTGCAAATAGTCTTATGTCTTGGAGAGACTTCCCTTGAGGATCTAAAGCAAAATCCAGTAACTTGCTTTGTATAAAATAAATTTAGCTAAAGGAAAATGGCACAATAAGGCTGAACATTGATTGAGGGAGGCTGGACATGGTAGCTCACTCCTGTAATCCCAGCACTTTGGGAGGCCTAAGTGGGTGGATTGCTTGAGGTCAGAAGTTCGAGACCAGCTTGGCCAACATAGTGAAACCCTGTCTCTACTAAAAATACAAAAAAAATTAGCTGGGTGTGGTGGTTCACGCCTGTAGTCCCCAGCTGCTTGGGAGGCTGAGGCAGAAGAATCACTTGAACCCAGGAGGCAGAGGTTGCAGTGAGCCAAGATCATGCCACTGCACTTCAGCCTGGGTGACAGAGTGAGACTCTGTCTAAAAAGTAAAATAAAAGATTGGGGGAGACAGAGTAAAATTATTCTCATCAAAAATATTAGGATTGCAGTAGTAAAATGAGAAAAGTAAATTTAAGACAAAGATTTGTGAAAAAGGTCACTTTATATGGACATATGATAAATAATGAAAGATGAATCTTTTTATGCCGTGAAGTTTTGGTAACGTATTCTTTCTTTTAACCTCAGATTGTATATTTANAGAGACTTTTCAAACTGGGTGAAATGTGTTTTTCATAAAACTCTGAGCCAGAATTAGAGTTTAGCTTTATTTTTGGCTCTCAAAGTTGTACTTTTATATTATTTTTAGATTATATGCACTGTAATTAAAGTGTGTGATTTAACTTTTAATCTAAATATTAAGTATTTGGTTTGGAAAATTTTTCATTGGTTCAATGACCTCAGTTTTGGGTATTTAAAATTCACCAATT
Source organism: Rhinopithecus bieti (assembly GCF_001698545.2). Classification (NCBI taxonomy): domain Eukaryota; kingdom Metazoa; phylum Chordata; class Mammalia; order Primates; family Cercopithecidae; genus Rhinopithecus; species Rhinopithecus bieti. The sequence goes on from NW_016807758.1 coordinate 2,163,622, forward strand.
TGCATTCATTTTGTTGATAGAAGGGTAAATAGCTTTTCTTCAGATATATTTAAAGAAACAAGTATTAGTGAGTTGAGAACAGAATATTTTCTCTCTCTCTGAGGAGAATTAGCCTGGGTTTTCAGATTTAGGTAGCTGCATAACTGTCAGATTGAAGGGTATTCCAAGAAAATGTTTATTTCCTATGGATGATGTTGAATGATCCATCAGAGTCATGTTTGAATCTTTATAATCTAATAATTGTGCAATTTCAAATATTAGTCTCATTTGAAAACAATATGGTGTGTTGAATTTAATTATTATTTAGTTTGTATATAAAAGACCGTGATAAAAGAAAATAATGGCCTAAAATCACAGCAGTCAAAAGGAAATCTTTGTTGTGAGTCAAGAGCATATTTTGGTCTAACAAAGCAATTTGGTGAAATATTAATCTCACTGAAAATATAAAGGATATACTGAGCTCTGAACCACTGGGGTCAGCTCACAGAGATCTATTTCGTGAATAAATAGAGCAGACAAATCAAATATTATGATTAAAGAAAGAAAATTTATGAATCTGAATAAAAAATAGCATAATATTGCAAATTGAGGTCCTGTCACATACAAAATTAAACAGGCAAATAATAAGGCCTAGTGTTTGTGTTCAAAGCCAAAGACAAGAACCCAATCAACTTTCAGGGAGAAGAAAAAAGACAACAAAGGAAATTATGTAAGCTTCGATTTTGCAAAATATGTCACAGAGCACAGGATATTGTGTCTTGTACAATTCAGAGAAGAGGTTATGAACCTCTTATTTTATATCCAAGCAAGTTTTGTTTATATGCAAAGGTAAATTCTGACCTTTAATGTCTTGACAGATATGCTACCCAGTTAATACATTTCAGATATTTGAGAGGTACATTGAAAATAACTCAAGAATAAGGAGATAAAGATTAAAATGAATGAGCGGTGAAATGGAAACTACGTGGTGTAAACTTCTGAGCCACTAGTTGGAGAAAACTTCCCGTTTTACCTAGTGTAAATTACATATCATTCTAATGTTGGGATTTCTTTGCATTTACAAATCCTTAATTTTCTGAAATTAAAATTATTTTAATTTAAAATTTTAAGTTGCTATTAATTTTGGAAAACATTCAGATTAAATAAGTTTGAGGAAGAAGGTAAGGAATATGCTGAAGGAAGTTAGAAGTACTGAATTTTTTATCTTCTACAAATGAATATTCTACATTCTTAGTTTTAAAATATACTTAGATAAATTATAATAATGTTTATGACATGCTTTAAAGTAACTGTTAGTAGGTTGGAGTAAAGTATCTTGCAAAAGTTAAAATTTAAAAAAAAGACAAAGTAGAAAAGGAAAACTTAAAACAGCACAAAACTAAAGTAATAGAAATTAGACCAAATATAACAAATGTATTAGTAATTGCAAATAGTCTTATGTCTTGGAGAGACTTCCCTTGAGGATCTAAAGCAAAATCCAGTAACTTGCTTTGTATAAAATAAATTTAGCTAAAGGAAAATGGCACAATAAGGCTGAACATTGATTGAGGGAGGCTGGACATGGTAGCTCACTCCTGTAATCCCAGCACTTTGGGAGGCCTAAGTGGGTGGATTGCTTGAGGTCAGAAGTTCGAGACCAGCTTGGCCAACATAGTGAAACCCTGTCTCTACTAAAATACAAAAAAAATTAGCTGGGTGTGGTGGTTCACGCCTGTAGTCCCCAGCTGCTTGGGAGGCTGAGGCAGAAGAATCACTTGAACCCAGGAGGCAGAGGTTGCAGTGAGCCAAGATCATGCCACTGCACTTCAGCCTGGGTGACAGAGTGAGACTCTGTCTAAAAGTAAAATAAAAGATTGGGGAGACAGAGTAAAATTATTCTCATCAAAATATTAGGATTGCAGTAGTAAAATGAGAAAAGTAAATTTAAGACAAAGATTTGTGAAAAGGTCACTTTATATGGACATATGATAAATAATGAAAGATGAATCTTTTTATGCCGTGAAGTTTTGGTAACGTATTCTTTCTTTTAACCTCAGATTGTATATTTAAAAAAGTAAGAACAGGTCTCTTCATAGCTCAAGTTATGTTACCATCTCTAAACAATTAATAGTAATTCCTTAACATCTTCTAATATCTAGTCCATACTAAGATTTTCTCAGTTGTTCCAAAAACATCCTGTACTTTGATGTCCCTAAACTAAAATTCAGTCTAGGACTATGCACAACTGGTCATATCCCTTAAGTCTCTTTTAATTTAGAACCATTCTTTTGTGTGTGTGTGTGTGTGTGTGTGTGTGTGTGTGTGTGTGTGTGTGTTGATTTGTTGAAGAGACTGCACCAGTTGTCCTGAACAGTATCTCACCTTGAAAATAATTTTTAGAAAGATTTAAGAAATATTGAAGAGCATCCTAAAGAAAGAAAAGTGAAAGCATTAATCTTTATCAGTAGGTAGCTTGAAATTCTCTGTACACAATTTATTCAACCTAGAAATCATATTTATCGTAAAAGAGCCTGCCACCTGTTTTTCTAGGTGGTGTGCATAGTTTTCCCATGGATTGCTTGGGAAGCTGTGGTGTATTCAGCTAGAAATTCCCTCTGTAAACACATTAGAATCTCATTAGTGTGTTTACAAATTGCAGAGGAGCTGTGGCCCCGTACCAGGAGAACTCTGTGATATTTTCTTTACAGTTTATGTAAAGACTAATGTTAGTGTGGTTTTCTCAACATAAATTTAGAGGATTAGAAAAGATACACTGTTTCTCACTGCAAGCAGTGATCTCTATAAAGTGAATGCCTTAGTTTAGGTGGTCAAGTATCCTTCTTAAGTAGAAAATTAGAAATTACTCAAAGATTTTAATAGTATCAAGTTTAGTTATAGAACTTGAGAAAGTCACTTGTTCAAACCAAGAGAGTTTTAACAGATACAAACCGTTTGAAAACAAAGATAAGTAACAGCGTTTTTCACATTATCAAATTGAAATCACCTATTTAAAAAATTTTTAATTTTCTTTACATTTCTATTCTTAATATAGGAATAAAAATCAGAAGAATCATAGACTAGGAGTTAAAGGACTTGTTTCTAATATTAATTAGCTAAATGGCACTGACAGTTTCCATCACCTCTCTCTAGTGCTTTCTTTATCCAAAATATGAAAGTTTGTCTAGGTGATTTCCAAGTTCTCTTTCAGTTATAGCCTTCTATGCTTTTTTATCTTTTAAAAAAATATACATTCAACTCCAACCTATGTTTGCATGCAAACCTTCATAAAAATACATTGACATTATAAAGTGTTGAATTCAAAATATGCTGATTTAAAATCAGATTGCAGTGCTCTGAGAATTAACTGAAAGGCATAGAAGTTAAACTATTCAAACCTTATTTAAAAATGCTAAGAATGCCTGTTTATCTTTACTGCAATATCATAGTTAAATAATAGTTCAGATACATTTCTCATTGACTCTTCAGAATAATCTTGGGAAATTGCTAGTGTAGAGTTTCCTTTATGGAGACACGTAGACAGTGGAACTCACGTTAAGTGGGCTAGCAGTATAGTATATTTGAAATGCCAAGACAGACCTGAGTTCAGATCCTGACTTTGAAACTTAATAGCCACGTTCTCTGAAGGGAGTTCTATAATCTCTCCTAAGCCCCTTCTGTAAATGAGGATAATAAAAGTAGTACTGGGCCCGGCGCAGTGGCTCATACCTATAATCCCAGTGCTTTGGGAGGCCAAGGCAGGCAGATCACCTGAGGTCAGGAGTTCGAGACCAGCCTGGCCAACATGGTGAAACCCTGTCTCTACTAAAAATACAAAAATTAGCCGGGCATGGTGGTGTACACCTGTAGTCCCAGCTACTTGGGAGGCTGAGACAGGAGAATTATTTGAACCCGTGAGGCCGAGGTTGCAGTGAGCCAAGATCGCATGCCACTGCACTCCAGCCTGGGCAATGGAGCAAGACTCCATCTCAAAAAAAAAAGTAGTACTGACCATATAGGGTTATGATAGTTACATTGTGATAGAACTACATATGTAAACTACCTAATGCCTGGTCCGTGGATACATGATGAATAGCAACTCTTATATAAGCCCTAAATCATTCAGTGTAAATCAGTGCAGTGATGTTTTAAGTTCCAAGTAAAAGTCCCTAACTAAAAGTAATTTTAAAAATAAAAGCAGTCTAGGACTATGCACAACTGGTTATATCCCTTAAGTCTCTTTTAATTTAGAACCATTCTTTTGTGTGTGTGTGTGTGTGTGTGTGTGTGTGTGTGTGTGTGTTGATTTGTTGAAGAGACTGCACCAGTTGTCCTGAACAGTATCTCACCTTGAAAATAATTGAAACTCATCTTGAAACTCAACAAGAAATTATATAGGTCCCATCTATTTCCGTGGTTTCTTATTGGTCATTTGGCTAATGATTGATTAGGTTCCAGATGGATTTTTTTGGAATCCTCTTGGCTGTCCATTCATGGTCACAAGATGTCTGTTGCTCTGTGTGTCACATTCTCACACAGTAATGCCCAAGGATAGGTTAAGGGCCTATTATCTCCAGTGTCTGTTTTTAAAATCAACAAACCCTTTCTCAGATACCCTAGACTTTCCTGTTTGATTGGCTAGATTTGAGTTACTTGCCCCTTCCTAAGCATAGAAGAATGGGATTAATCACATTGGTTCAAACTAATTAAGATCTAGCTCCTTGGGGTAAGAGATTAGGACACATTTCCCCAAATATGCGACCAAATAGAAGGTGAGCGTCTGTACAGTCTCTCAGCAATAAAGAAGGCAGATGGTGAGAAAATGATTTGTTAAGTCATTTTATATATGTTGACGTGCCACTAGAAACTAGACTTTCCAAATTTTGGAAAACTCTTATATTTGCCAAATATTATTTTTCATGTGTTAGCATATAGAACAGAAAATAAATTATAGACAGTCCACTACTTAGGAGTTTTTGATTATATGATGGTACAAAAGTGATACTCATTCAGTAAGCTCCTTAACTTATGATGGAATTATGTCCTGATAAACCCATCATAGGTTGAAAATAATCCCAAGTCAAAAGTGCATTTTTAGCAATATTTGAGTTTATACAGGTGTGACCCCATCATAAATCAAGGAGCGCCTGAATTTCTGGAATTGCAGTAGGGTGGAATAAGTAAAGTGCTTTCATTTCAATAATGTTTTTAAGTTATCTTTCTCTTCCTCATATACCCCTCATATATGTTAAAAGTTGATCCTATTATAGTGAATTCCAAGAGACTGTAAGTTGACTCGATTATATATTGAATTTAGGGGGTTATTTTGGAGTTAGCGTCTCACTATATCACCCAAGATGGAGTGTGGTGATGCAGTCTCAGCATACTGTGGCCTCGACCTCCCGAGCTCAGGTGATCCTTCCCTCAGCCTCCCAGGTAGTTGGGACTACAGGCACATGCTACCATGCCTGACTGTTTTTGATGTGTGTTTTTTGTAGATACAGGGTTTTGCCATGTTGCCCTGGCTGGTCTGGAACTCCAAGCAGTCCGCCAGCCACAGCCTCCCAAAGTACTGGGAGTACAGGTGTTAGCTACTGTACCCGGCCTATATTGAATTTTGTTTCAGTGACTGTCTCATAGGAATGGAAAATATGTCTCTATGATAGACATTTTTGTTTTTAGATTTTATTTTGTATGAGGAAATTGGAATGATCTGATTGCAGTTAAGAAAAATTTTGAATATGGGTAAATATTATTAAAGTAGAAATGTATCATTTTAACCTGATGCAATAATCAATAATTTTTTAGTTTCCTATGAGAAAGTATGTCTACCTCCAGTGAAGTTGTTTAACAAATAATGTGGTTATTTTCTAGATTTTCACTAAGAGAGAATTCTCTCTTGTTTTTTTTTTTTTTGAGACGGTGTGTCGCTCTGTTGTCCAGGCTGGAGTACAGTGGTGCAATCTCGGCTCACTGCGAGCTCCGCTTCCGGGTTCATGCCATTCTCCTGCCTCAGCCTCCCAAGTAGCTAGGACTACAGGCGCCCGCCACCATGCTCAGCAAATTTTTTGTATTTTTAGTGGAGACAGGTTTTCACCATGTTAGCCAGGATGATCTCGATCTCCTGACCTCGTGATCCACCTGCCTCCGCCTCCCAAAGTGCTGGGATTACAGGCGTGAGCCACCGTGCCTGGCCAGGAGAATTCTCTTTATCAATATTTTAATGATGTTTTTTGAAAGTGATGATTATTTGAGAAAGTTACTTTGTGTTATGTAAATGAGTGTGCTTTGAGTGGAATCGTGTGGAGAAATCATTTGTGAACAGAAATGGTCAGATGGATCTTGTCAAAGGGCTGACACTCTTCAAAATATTTCAGTCTAGTAAAGTTGACACATCATGAAAGAGGCTTCATCAGACAGCACATGAGAACAGACATCCTGACAAGTGGACTGGTGGTATTCAGTGTCCAGCAGAGTCCCATAAAAAATGCATTTAAGAGACTGAGCTTTAGTGACTGTAGTACCATGACAGTTTAGGGAAATATTGTAAATTCTGCAGTTGTATTCTTTATATGCTGAATATTCCTATATGTTCTACATCCATATACTTAACTCTATATATTGATTTACATAAAATCATATATTGTATGTTTTATGGACAATATAAGAGATTGCCAAGGGTAATTTAGATTATTCAAAATTCTAACCTTATAAGGTTAGAATTGAGGCTGAATCTCAAACCCACTCCCTGAATAAGATGAGAGACCACTTAATAGACCTTAATGTTTGCTGTTGATAACGTTTTTTCTTCAAAAAAAGTAGCCAGAACTATTTTGCCATGTGTGACTTTTTTGTTGATTTGGTTACATACCCGCTAAAAGAGCCCTGATTACCTCCTGTCATAGCTGTTAATTTTTTTTTAGGTAATTTATTTTTGCTTGTCTCTTAGGTGTTTATGTGTTTTCCTAAAGCTTCTCTTGTGTGTCTTGGTGTGTATATGCAGAATTAAACCAATGTAAAAATTTGTGTTTTTGTTTAGGCAACTCAGCATATCTGCCACCAAAATGTAAAGAGGAAAATGCACTTATGCTGATAAATATACCCAAACACCCTGGAGACGAATTCCTGTAAGTAACATGTGCTCTTAGCCTCCTCTCTGGTCATTTGCTGTTTTGAGGTTTTATTTCACTCTTTTTACAGCAATCTCTAATAATTTTGAATCTGTCATGGCTGTTAATTTTGTTGTAGGTGATTTATTTTTGCTTGTCTCTTAGGTGTTTATGTGCTTTCCTAAAGCTTCTCTTGTGTGTCTTATGTAAGTGAATGTGCATTTAATAGCGTTTTCATTCTGCACACTATGGTTCATTTTATTTGCGTGTCTACTCTTCTCTTATTGGATGTATTTATGAGAGTAGTTCCACATGCCTTAAAGGAAGCAGCAGTCCTCTATGCAGTCATCCTACTTTAGCAGCATATGACACTTTGAAAATATATGATGTAGCATATTCCTTTTTTGTTAAAACTTTTTAAATGTGTTTATTATAATTACTCAGATGTCGAGGGTGTTAGGAAATATAAATGCACAAAGATACAGACAATAAAAGTTTTGTTTTAGGCAGAACTAGGGAATGGTTTATTTTAAATAGAAAGTACCTATGTATTCCGTGCTTATTTGTTTTTTTAAAATGTTGTATCTCAAAACATGTTTAGTGCTAAAAATACTCTATCATTTAATTTGAGTTCTTGAGAACTCAGTTCAGGATATGCGTGAGCCAGAGAATTATCATATGGACGTTAGTCATTCTCCTATTGTTTGGGGCCAGGTAATAGACATTTCTTGTTAAGAGATTGCCTAATAAGTCAGCCTTGACTCTTCTTTTGTCTTATATTTAGGAGTGGAATTCTAGTAACACAAAGGAACAGAGAAATGTAATGGCTAATATAATCAGCAATTTAGTTTGTAAAGCTTAGCCATAAGCCTTTAAAGTTTATAAAAGAGTATTGTTTCTTTTCATCTAACAAGTATTTTTTTGTGTGCTCTTATAAGATACGATTGTAGGAGTTAATCTGTTCAACATAAGTTTGATGATCCTCTCTCATCCCAGATATTTGGGTTTCGAACTAGAAGTGGGGAATTAGGGAAGGAAATACACAGACAAAGAAAGATTCCTCCATTTATAAGTACTTCTTAAAGAAATTGGGAATACATTGATGTAGTTAAAGTGCTGTGTAAGTCTATAAGGTTCAAAGGATGTGGGAAAATCTAGTTGAAAGAATCAAGGAGCTTGGTGAAGAAAATGAAGGTTGTGTTTGAAACATGGAAAGCAAAAGACACCAAGAGACAAAGATGATGTAATATTTTTTAATGTTAAAGGCGGTGGAAGCTCATCTGTTTGCAGACAGTTGTTTAATAGAAGACCATGCCCCTTGCTTCTAGATAGAAGTTTGGGCTTTCCAGGTGTATCCATTTAAGCCATAGGGATGTTATGTCTTCTAACTGTGCTACTAAGAAGATTGGTGATTCCATTAAACATGATAAGTTCCATTTTGCCATCCTCATGGAAATCTTTATACCACCTCTGGCTCCTTCAACCTCACTGTTCTGGAAACTGGATGTTAGTCTTCCTCCTCATCAGACAAAAGTAACTCGTTCTGGAATGTATTCTTGAGTTAGTTTTACTATGATCTTAGGTCAAGTGAAGATCAGTTTTTCAGCCTAGCACACCTAACAAACCCAGACTTCAGCTTTCCCTGCTATCTGTTACTATAGGAATCATCTGGCCGAATACCTTTGTTTTGTAGCTAAGGTAGCAAAAGCTAGGGAGATTAACTGGTGTAGCAAAGTTTCCATAATTAATGAGTGGCTGAGCTAGTACTACAACTTAAGACTCTTGACTGCTAGTTTTAGGTTCTTTTCCCTAAAAGCACATTGAAGAGCCTTTGAAGGAGAGTGGTTTGCTGCCAACAGCAGCAGAGCAAAAATTTGAATGTATTGAGATTTTTCCAAGGGGATTTTGGTATCACTTAACGGCTGCAAATAAGATCTCTGAAGTAGAGAATCAACAGGAAATAAGAAGAAATATAATAGTGGAACAGGGGAAAGGAGGAAAAGCAGATATTCATTTACTCATTCAGCAGATATTTATGTGCCTACTTCAAGCCAGGCACTGTATTAATTTGGATGTGTAAATATAAAGAAGATACAGTTCCATCCCTCAAGATGTTTGTAGAAACCTCTGGTATGCTTAAATGATAGTATGCACACTCTTTCTCTGCATGTGAAGAAGCTAAGACGCAGAAGTGACTTGTGCAAGTGTTTATACAACTTTTATACAGCAGTCTTGTTTTAGTTGCTTTTCTTTTGAATGGTTGCAGGAGGTGAGTGGGCTAGAAGGAATAGAGAAGAGAAAAGAATCATAGCTCTGGGAAGGGAGGACAGAGGCTTAATCTTAGTGAGATCATAATAAGGACTTACTTCCCTGAGAGGAAAAAAAGCAGGTGCTCAGGTTTGCACTGCATCGTAGAAGACTTAACTGTGATAATCCATAGAAACATACTTGTTTTTTAAAAATTATTTAATTAATTTATTTTGAGACAGGGTCTTGTTCTGTCACCCAGGCTAGAGTGCAGTGGTGCAATTATGGTCCACTGTAGCCTTGACCTCCTGGGCTCAAGTGATCCTCCTGCCTCAGCCTCCCAAGTAGCTGGGACCACAGGTGTGTACCACCATGCCTGGCTAATTTTTTTATTTATTTTAGAGACAGGGGTCTCACACTCCTGGGCTCAAGTAATCATTTTGCCTCAGCCTCCCCAAATGCTGAGATTACAGACATGAGCCATCATGCCTGACCACATACATACTTGTATTTTAAGTTACTGAGAAAAAAGGATTTTTGGTTGAAAAGGCATAGTTTCAGTAACAGTGTAAAAGAAAACTCCTCTACAACCAAATTAGGTTCAATCTAATGTGAGTATGAAGAAATCTTTTGACATATTAAATTACATAAGTCATTTTCTCAATAGAAATAATAAAATTCAATACCTCTGACTAAAAAAATGAAAAAATAGAATACTAAGGATACTTTATGAATAACATGAGGCCAAAAAATATATGTTTAAAAGAGAAGTACTCTAAAGTGGATTTTCTTTCCTGTCTATTTTATTGAGAGATAACAATATATTTATTCTATAGCAAATATAGAAAATAGAGAAGCAAAACAACTTAAGAAAAATTTAACGTACTTAAATCATACAAGGCAATGACAGTCATTGTTAACATTTCATATATGGTCTTCCAGCCTTTTTTTGGTGGTGTGTGTATATGTGTATGTGCCATCTGTCATATCTATTTAGATGGAATTTGTTGTATATGTGGCATTTTAACCTACATAGGTAGTGGTAATGATGGTTGCTATTATTATTTGGTTTGATTTTTTGCTCAACCAAAATGAAGAATGCATTACCTTTAATCAAGTTAAGGAGTTAATTTCTTTACTGGATGGTCTTTGTAAGGTTCTTGAAATAAATTACTACAGTTTTTTTTTTTCTGAAAGGTTTATACAGGCTTATACTACCACCAACAAAGTATGATCAGAAAGTGACTTGGTGGCCATGATGTTAAGTTGTATGATTCAAGTATTTGATGTCATTAGGTTATATATATATATATATGTATAAGCCCCTGATATTTCCCTCCACAAAAGAGGAATAGAAGGGCAGGAGGGCTACCCCCTCTGCCCCACACCGTCGTTTCAGATGGTACTGGGAAGCCACTCCCAACTATTTATATAATGACCATTCCTGTTAGTGTTTCTTATCTTACAAATTCTTTCTTCCTCCTGGCCTAAAAACCATTTTGTCATGCTATTTTCTGCATATATTCAACCTCAGCTTTTGTGTATTAATTTTATATATATTGATCCTCAGAATTTTAGGAGTTTATTTCTGCCTGTAGTAAAATTTGGCTTTCATGCTACAGGTGCTTTTGGTGTTAGAGCTGTACTGATAAAGAACAAAACTGTTTGAGTTTGGTTTGGCTGTTATTTGTGAGACTAAACCCAGCAAGAGAACAGTAGTAGTCACCTATGGGTCCTCTTCATTTAGGGCAAGACAAAGGTTTCTACTACTATTGGGAACTGCCTAAGCCATGCTGTAGGCATAATACAGGATGTTTTCAAGTATAAGTTTTTAAGAACAGTGTTTTCAGCATTGAGGACCACAGTGTGAAACACTTCTTACTGGAGTAAGGGATCTATCTTCTGCTTGGGAAAGCAATAATATAGTATTATAAACTCCCCTGAGCCTTGCATTATAAAAAGAGGGGAGCCATAGGTCATATTCCAGAATTGAGAATGCCCTACTCTAGAGCGGCACAGTCCTATACAACTTTCTGTGCTATCCGTTGTAGTACCCTGTAGCTACATGTGACTGTTGAGCACTTGAAAATGTGGCTAATATAATTGAGGAAGAGAATTTTTAATTTTCTTTAGTTGTAATTAAATGTAAATAGTCACATGTAGCTAATTGATACCATTTTGGACAAAGCAGCCCTAGACCTAATGATATCTACTTACATGGATATGGAAAGCCACCTAGAACAATAAGTAAAGGGCAAGTCAGTAAAAGCAATTTTCAGAAGAAATGAAGGAAAATAAAAAAGATGGAGTTCAGATTTAGGTGGAGAAAAAAGAGGGAAAAGAGACAAGAATGAGGTGTAAGAGCAGAAAATGATACCTCCAGAGGAAAGTGGGGCAATTTTTTTTCCCTCATCTGAGGGGCAAAATACCAAGATGCAATGATGAAATGAGTAACACGAAAAGAAGAATAACAATATGGAAGGCGCCTAATGACTCACATCAAAATCGTTGATGTTACTGTGAATACTGCTGGCAGATGTTGGTTATGCGAGAAATCAAGATTCATTTTAAACATAAAAACTTACAAAACCATTTTTAAACATAGTGTATGGATCCATGTACAAGCATATTCTTAAAATTAGCATTATCTTGGACTGAATTTATTTTATGTATTTCCAATACTGTTGTAAAAGCATTTAACATCAGTATTTAAAAATATGAATATTTTGCACATTAAGTAAATTGTAGAATCTTATGATATGTACCTTTTGTAAGCCATTTATTTGAACACCTCAAGTTAACCAGAGAAGCCAAAATATTAGGAAAAAAACATTTCTGGACTCATACCTTCAAATGCCTTATTACTTATCCCCTTGAATCTTTAAGCAGGGAGAACAGGGTAGACCCAAAGGATCTACCTAGCCTGTCATGTAATGACCTGACCTGGATTACTCTGAAAATTGAGTGTGTGAATACACAGACCGTTGTATTGGTATCAGTGTGAAAGGGTGCCTACTAGTTAAAATTCTGAATGGGCACAATTTGATCTAATGCTAATTTTCTCTCATATTTTTAAGAACTAACTCTATTATATATAGCAAAGAGGCAAGAAAAGATGATTTTATATACATTAAAAGTGATCTGTTGGAATTGTAGTACTGAAAGATTAATCCATGTTATGGTATGTATAAAAGATATGCATATGTAATTTATGGAAGTTCAACAATTGGAATATGGTCAGCATTGTCAACTCTCCTTTTTGTGCTTAGAATTAGGTTTTTGGTCCCAGCACTTTGGGAGGCCGAGGCGGGTGGATCACCGGAGGTTGGGAGTTTGAGACCAGCCTGACCAACATGGAGAAACCCTGTCTCTACTAAAATACAAAATTAGCCAGGCATGGTGGTGCATGCCTATAATCCCAGCTACTCAGGAGGCTGAGGCAGGAAAATCACTTGAACCCGGGTGGTGGAGGTTGCGTTGAGCTGAAATTGCACCATTGCACTCCAGCCTGGGCAACAAGAGTGAAACTCTGTCTCAAAAAAAAAAGAATTAGGTTTTTGGGCCTCAGATTTACCGAGTCAAGTATTTTCCCATCATAAATATTTATAAAATAGAAAAGGTAAAAGCAGAAAACTATCACAGTTACATCATAAAAATCACATCAAATGTTTATAATTTCCAAAGGAGACAGATTTTACCTAGTTTCTAGCAACCATGGAAATTTTTCAGCAAAGAACTCCACTCTATTTTTTCTTGACTGAGAGATAGGATGGAATGCTAACCAAAAGACAGTGCAGGCAAAAGATTTATCTTATGAATAATCTCCCCCAAATCCATTTTCTCATGCCATAATCTTTCCTGATTTGGAAGTGGGCAACATTACTGATTAATTTTATGTAGTAAAATGTCAATTTTTTTTTCTTTTCTTTTCTTTCTTCTCTTTTTTTTTTTTTTTCTTTGAGAGGGAATCTCTCTCTGTTAGGCTGGAGTCAGTGGTGTGATCTTGGCTCACTGCAACATCTGCCTCCCTGTTCAAGAAATTCTCCCACCACAGCCTCCCAAGTAGCTGGTACCACAGGTGCATCCCACCACACCCGGATAATTTCTATATTTTTAGCAAAGACTGGGTTTCACCATATTGGCCAGGCTGGTCTTGAACTCCTGACCTCAGGTGATCTGCCCGCCTCGGCCTCCCAAAGTGCTGCAACCACAGGCATGAGCCACCCACCGTGCCCAGCCAAATGTCCTGATTTTAAATTTAAATGAGCTAATTATTTCTCTGGAGAGACGTTGCATGTGCGTGCACGTGTGCGTGTGTGTGTGTCTGTTCCAGAGGGAATTACTTCTTTGCTAAGGCCTTTTATTTGTATTCACTATTACTTATAATTTTAAATGCCACTGAAAGTATTTTTAGAGAAAATCATATATACATTGATATTTAAATAAGTAATATTTATGATCTGGTCATACAGTTATTTTTAAATTATTCAGTGTTTACTCAATATTAGACATTGGCCATGGAATACAGCCTGTGTTTTGATGATCTGAATGTTGACAGGAGCCATCTGTGTTGCTGAGACATTGTGTGGCATGCAGAATTTATGACAAGAATTCTTTTGTTTGTCATTTCTTCTGGTTTTTTTTTTTTTTTTTTTTTAACATTAGTTGTGTTTCTTTCATGGATACAGGTTAAACCAATAACCGAAAAAATAGAATTGTTTCTTAAGGTTACAAACAAATTAAATATAGTTATTATAGCAATTGAGTGGTTTATTGGTTATAAGTTTACAGGTATCTAAATCTGTATTTTTCAATACCAGATACCAGAACTATGTAACACATTTTTGAAAACTTTGTCTGAAGTATCCATTAGAAGAAGCAAAGTTTGCCCGTAGTGTAATTACAAAAGAGTGATAAGAAGTTGCAAAAAATGTAGAGAGATCTTTTTTATCTTTCAACCAGTTTTCCACAATAGTTACATTTTACATAATTATAGTACAGTACCAAAACCAGGAAATTGGCATTAGTGATGCTGTGTGTGTGCGTGCATGTGCACTTCTGTGCCATTTTATAACTTGTATAGTAACGATCATCATATTTAAGGTATACAACTATTGTACCACCACAGCGTTTTCCCTTGTGTGGTACCTCTTTACATTCATAACCATTCTCACTTTCTCTCACCATTCCTAGCCTCTGGCAACCACTAAATCTGTTTTACATCTTTATAATTTTGTTATTTTCAGATTTTATATAAATAGTATCTTACAGTGTTGAGCTTTGGAGCTTAGCTTTTTAAAACTAGCATAGCACCCTGGAGATCCGTTCAAGTAGTTGTGTGCATCAGTAGTTTGTTTCTTTTTATTGCTGAGTACTATTCCATGATATGGATGTACCACAGTTTAAATAAACTGTTTAAATCAATAGTAAAGATGTTGATTCTCCCAATTTATGAATACAGTATGTCTCTCCATTAATTTAAACCTTTTGATTTCTTTAATCAGCATTTTCAGTTTTCAGAACACAGTTCACTACACGCTTTCTTTGATTTCTTTCTTTTCATGTTTGGGGTGGTTATAAGTGATACTGTTAAATTTCACTTTCCCTGTGCTGATTGCTGGTACTTAGAAATAAAATTGATTTCTGGGCCGGACGCGGTGGCTCATGCCTGTAATCCTAGCACTTTGGGAGGCCGAGGTGGGCAGATGACAAGGTCAGGAGATCGAGACCATCCTGGCTAACACGGTGAAAGCCCTGTCTCTACTAATCTATAAAAAATACAAATAAACTAGCCGGGCTGTGGTGTGGCCGCCTGTAGTTCCAGCATACTCGGGAACCCTGAGGAAAGAGAATGGCGTAAACCCGGGAGGCGGAGCTTTGCCAGTGAGCCAAGATCGTGCCACTGCAATCCAGCTGGGTGACAGAGCGAGACTGCCCTCGCAAAATATAAATAAATAAATAAATAAATACAATAAATACAACTAACATACAATAAAATCAAGACCTTGAATTTTATGAACTTAGTAAACTCACTTATTAGTTTTGAGAGTTTTTCTGTAGTTTTGGGTCTCCCCCCCGCCACGCCCCTGGAGACGGAATCTAGCTGTGTCTCCCAGACTGGAGTGCAGTGGCGCGATCTCGGCTCACTGCAGGCTCCGCCTCCTGGATTCATGCCATTCTCCTGCCTCAGCCTCCCGAGTAGCTGGGACTATAGGTGCCCGCCACCACACCCAGCTAATTTTTGTATTTTTTAATAGAGACGAGGTTTCACCATGTTAGCCAGGATGGTCTGGATCTCCTGACTTCGTGATCCACCCGCCTCGGCCTCCCAAAGTTCTAGGATTACAGGCGTGAGACACCGTGCACAGCCTGTAGTTTGGGGTTTTCTGTGTTGACCATTGTGTCATCTGTAAATAGTAACAGTGTTCTCACTTTTTGATCTGATGTCTTTTATTTCCTTTCTTTGCATTATGTCACCAGCTTGGATTTTCATTACTGTGTTGAATAAGAATTATGAGAATGGGGATTCTTGCCTTTTTCCTAATCTAAGGGGAAAAAGCATTCAGTCTTTCACCTTTAAGTAGATGTTAGCTCTCGATATTTGGGAGATGGTTTTTATCAAGTTGAAGTAGTTTCCCTCTATTCCTACATTGCTAAGAGTTTTTATCATGAATGTGAGTTGGATTTTGTTACTCTTGTTTTGGTAATTGCTACGAACCTATGAGTTTTCTTCTTTAGCCTATTGATTGCACTGATTGATTTTCTAATACTGAACGAATCTCATAGGCCTGAAATAAACCCCTTTAGTCATGGTATGTAGTTCTTTTTGTATATTCCTGAATACTAGTTAATAGTATTTTGTTAAAGATTTTTTCATCTGTATTCTGGGGTTAATGTTTTATTCTTTATTTTCTTTTGTTGTATTGTCTTTGTCTGCTTTGTATTAAGTTAAATCTGACCTCATAAATACTTTGGAAGGTGTTTTCTCGTCTGCTTTATGGAAGAGATTGTGTAGAATTAATGGTTAATTCTTCTTTAAACGTTTAGTAGAATTTAGCAGTAAAATTATCTGGGCCTGGAGATTTCTTTTTTGGGAGTTTTTAAAGTTATAACTTCAATTTCCTTAATAGTTATTGACCTATTCAAATAACTTCTTTCATCTTGGATGAATTTTGATAGTTTGTGGTTTTGAGGAATTGGCCCTTTTTCTCAGTTGTCAAATTATGACTGTAAAGTTGTTCATAATATTCCTTTATTACCTTAATGGCTGAAGGGTCTGTAGTGATTTTCCTTGTTTCATTCTGATTTTGGTAATTTACCTTCTCTTTCTTTATCACTCTTGCTAGTGGTTAGTCAATTTTGCAGATCTTTTAAAGAACCAACATTTTGTTTCCTTGATTTTCTCTATTTTCTGTTTTCAATTTCAAGGATCCTGCTCTTTTTATAGTAAAAGTAAGTTTATTAGAGAAGTAAAGAAACAAAAGAATTGTTACTCCATAGACAGAGCCCTGAGGGCTGCTGGTTGGCTCTTTTTAATGGTTTTTTTTCTCAGTCATATGCTAAGCAAGGATTATTCATGAGTTTTCTGGGAAAGGAATGAGAATTTTCCAAAACTTTGGGTTTCTCTTTCTTTTAAACTATATAGTGCAGCAGTCCCCAACCTTTCTGACATCAGGGACTGGTTTCATGGAAGACAGCTTTTCCAGACGGGGAGAGGGTTGTTGGAGGGGTGTGGATGGTTTAAGGATGATTCAAGTACATTACGTTTATTGTGCACTTTATTTCTATTATGATTACATCGTAATATATAATGAAATAATTATAGAACTCACCATAATGTAGAATCAGGGGGAGGCCTGAGCTTATTTTTATACAACTAGATGGTCCCATCTGGGGGTGATGGCAGACAGTGACAGATTATCAGGCATTAGATTATCATGAGCAAGCAACCTAGATTTCTCGCATGTGCAGTTCACAATAAAGTTCCTGCTTCTATGAGAATCTGATGCTGCTGCTGCTGATCTTACTGGAGGCAGAGTTCAGGTGACAATGCAAGCAGTGGGGAGTAGCTGTAAATACAGATGAAGGTTCAACTCATTTGCCTCCTGCTGCTCACCTCCTGCTGTGTTGCCATTTTGCTAATAGCCCATGGATTGGTACTGGTCTGTGGCCCAGGGCTTGGGGACCCTTGATGTAGGGTAACTTCCGGACATTCTGATGACATTTATGAACTGTCATGGTGCTGATGGGAGTGTCTTTTGGCGTGCTAATGTATTATAATTAGCATATAATGAGCAGTAAGGATGACCATAGGTCACTTTCATTGCCATCTTGGTTGTGGTGGGTTTTGGCCAGCTTCTTTACTGCATCATGTTTTATCGGCAGGGTCTTTGTGAACTGTTTATCTTAATGCCAACCTCCTCATCCAGTGACTCATCCGGTGACTGAGAATGCCTAACCTCCTGGGAATGTAGTCCTGCTGGTCTTATCCTCATTTTACCTAGCCCCTGTTCAAGATGGAATTGCTCTGATTCAGATGCCTCTATTTCCCCCTCCCCTTTACAAGGGGACCCTTAATCCTAAAAGTTGTAGAGCAACCAAGATCGATCTTCTGTGGTATCTTTTGGCTTAATAGGGGTAATGATATTCCTTCCTAACTTGTAGGGTCTCTTGTATTCAAGGTAGAGTGGAGCACAGTCATAAAGCAGCTATGTGGTGAAAGCCACTCATAACTCTGAGTCCTGACAAAAGGTGATATTTGGAAGACCAAAGTATTGTCTGTTCTTGGTTCATTATGGAATATATTACCGGAAAGGGTAATCCAGACCCCAAGAGAAGGTTCTTGGATCTCACACAGGAAATCTTGGGTGAGTCCACAGAGTAAAGTGAAAATGAGTTTATTAGAGAAGGAAAGAAGCAAAAGAATGGTTACACCACAGAACTGCTGATTTCTGCTATCCTTGTTTTTTTTTTTTTTTTCTTTCTTCTTACTTTGGGTTTATTTTGGTCTTATTTTCTCTGGTTTTTTAAGACATCAGTTTAGCTTATTGAAGATTTTTTTCCCTTTTATGTCTCTACTTCAGCTGTTTCCTACATATTATATATTTTTTCAGCTGTTTCTATACATTATGTATTTTCTTTTGCATTCAGTTTGATATGGTTTGTTTGTTTTTTTGTTTTGTTTTTTTGTTTTTTTTTCCCTTGAGACTTCCTCTCTGACCCATGATAACTTAGGGGTATGAATTTTAGTATCCAAGTGTTTGGACATATTCTTGTCATCTTTCTGTTATTGATTACTAATTTGATCCCATTGTGGTCAGAGAACACATTCTGTATAATTTCAGTTATTTTAACTTTGTTGTGGCTTGTCTTGTGGCCCAAACTGTGGTCTGTATTGGTAAATGTTCTGTGGATGCTTGAAAAGATTGCTTTTTGCTATTGTAGGATAGAATATTCTGTAAACGTTGACTAGGTGCTGTTAGTGGTGTCCTTGAGTTTTATATATCATTGCTGATTTTCTTGTCTAGTTACTTTTATCAGTTGTTGGGATGGGGTGTTGAGCTCTCCAATTGTAATTGTAGATTTGCCGATTCAGTTTTATGAGATTTTGCTTCAGGTACTGTACGTTTCTGCAGTTTGGTGTACTGTTAGGATCACTGTATCTTCTTGGTAGATTGACCTTTTTATCATTTTGTGAGGTCTTTTTCTGTATGTGGGTATTCTTTTGCTCTGAAGTCTATTTGATAATAATATAAGCACACCAAATTTCTTTGGATTTTTTTTTGGTGTGGTATATCTTTTTCATCTTTTACTTTACTATGTATATATATATTTATACATAACATGAATTTCCTGTAATCTGCATATAGTTAGGCCATGATCTATCTACCAATCTGTCTTTTAATGGTGTATTTCAGCCCTTTATATTTAATGTAATTTTTGCTATGTAAGTCAGCCATTTTATTTATTTTTGTTTTCTTTTTTCATTTCTGTTTTCTTTTCTGTATATTAGTTACTTTTTTAAATAATTCCATTTTTTATATAGTGTTTTGAGTTTATGTCTTTATAATAATGTTTTGGCTGTTGCTCTAGGCATATTTCACACACACACACACATTTAACTATATATAGTCTACTACATGTAGAAACCTTATGTCCCTTTAAGTCCCTTTTCCTCCTCCATTTATAAGTTTCTTAAATATTTTCTATGCATATTTTAAGAAGTACATAAGAAAATGTCACAGCCATGCAAGGGTGGAGGCCTACACTCCCCAGTCCTCCCTTTCTGTTTTTTTTTTTTTTTTTTTTTTTTTTGAGACGGAGTCTTGCTGTGTTGCCCAGGCTGGGTACAGTGGCATGATCTCAGCTCACTGCAAGCTCCGCCTCCTGGGTTCATGCCATTCTCCTGCCTCAGCCTCCCAAGTAGCTGGGACTACAAGCGCCCGCCACCATGCCCGGCTAACTTTTGTATTTTAGTAGAGATGGTGTTTCACCATGTTAGCCAGGATGGTCTCCATCTCCTGACCTCGTGATCCGCCCGCCTCCCAAAGTGCTGGGATTACAGGCGTGAGCCACCACGCCCGGCCTTCTCAGTCCTCCCTTTCTGATGGGAATGGGGGCTGAGGCCACAGGTTTTTCTGTGGTGTTAGGTAGATTACTGGATACAAGTTTTCTGCATTGCTAGGCTACCTCTTTCCTGATCCTTTGACTAGAGAGTGCATGCAGGCTTTCTTAATTTTTGTGTGTGTTCCTTGGCATTTGCAGGTGCTAGCTTCTATCACTCATTTTAGGATACATTAGGCAAAAAGAAAATCACCATATTTTTCCTTAGGTCCCAAGCTGGTCTCACTTTTTTTCTCTACCTTTCAGAGTATTGTGTTTTATATGTAGTGCCCAGGGATTTTAGCTGTATTTGACAGCAGGAAAAGGGAGAAGTATTTCTACTCCATCTTTCCTTGAAACTGGAATTCCCTCTTCTATTAAATGCTGATCAGAGTTATTTCTACTCTGTATAAGTAAATTGACAAGAAGCTAAGTAGTTGATACCAAGGAAAGTAAGAGAGCTGTTATTCTCAGAGTGGTTATATTTAGTAGAAGAATTTTTAAGATACGCAAATCAAAATGAAGAAAAAGAGGAAGAAAGATTCCACCAATTGCTGTGGGTGTTTATAAACAAGAGTGATCATAATTAATTTAGGTAAGATCAGGAGCAGCTTTTAGGAAATGGGTTTGAAAGAGCCTAAGGGGGCTGCATGGGTATTTGACAGATGGATAGAGAAGTGGCGGAAGCATTGTAGGTGGCAGAAATAAAATGAGTAACATTCTTTGTCTTTCTGGGCATAAGCTCAGATGGCATACAACTGTTGATAAGCTAATAGATGGGTGCCCCTTGGCAGTGGCAGGCAGTGCTGTTTATGTATTTATTTCATAAAGTTGTCTTTCCCTTCTCATACTCAGACCTATGCCAGAGATTATGATTTGTTGGTCTTGAGGAAAAGAAGATAGATGTCATTGTTTTTGTTTTTAAAATTTCTTAGGTGGTTATAGCGTGTGGCCAGGATTGACAGATGCTGCAACTGCATCTCTAGATAAACACAGTAAATTAATTTAATTTTGTTTAAATCAGTAGTTACTTAGTGTCTGTTATATGCTGGGGGAGTTTTAGGCTATAGAAGGTCGGACATTGAATATCTTTTAAAACTCCTGCCAAGTTATAGGTACTGTGACAGATACTTTCACCTAAATTATTTCAGGAATTAATGATCTAGCAGGAGAGATAATTTAATACAAAGTTGATTGCTTTAAATGCCATATAAATAGAGTTGCAAAATTAAAAATAGAGTTATAAAATTACTGGAGTGGAGATGGGGACAGATACGAGTAACTAAATTATAGGAACTAAAAGTAAGAGGGTTCTTTAAGATGAACCAGTCCAACCTCTGCATCCGACAAATGAGGAAACTGAGGCCCCAAAATCAGTAATTTTCTCAGGGTTACAAGGCTTGGGAAAGATGCAAGAAAAAAAAGTTTCCCTGACTCCAAGGTCAGTGCTATTTCCACATACCTGCAAAGGTAAGCATACCTCCTTGATGAAGGAGTCTATGACTGTTTTCTTAAACATGTCTATGAAGTTCCCATCTGAAAGTTTTTTTACTTAGTAGTACAGTGGGTGGAAACTTGGTTCTGCAAAACGCATAGGGAGGATTTGCTTGAGAATCTGTTTAGTATAAAAGCCTTTGAACCAAAACATTTCACAAACAGCAGAACAGCAGGTAGTATCTATGGAGAGCATCTGGGGTCATCAGCTTATTCAATATGTTCTAAGCTGTTTTTGCCAAATTAGCAAAAAAAAAAAAAGTATAATAATTTCAAAAGATAAAATTTTATTTACTGGAATATGCTAAAGATTGTTAATTTAGTTTTGTAGCTGTTTTTTCCCTTCATCAACATAGAAAATGGATCTTTTATGTTTCTGTTTTATATTGAACAATGTGGGATCACCCTTAAATTTAAAGAAGTATCTGATTATGCCTGAGTCAAAGAATGTTGATACGGAAAGTGAGAAAAATTTTTTCATTTCAAACTGTTCATAAGATCTGTAAACACTGATAAACTGTTATCAGTAATTTTTAATACTTTATTTTTAAGTCAGATTAATTGGTCTGAAAAAATATACATAATTTCTTTTGCAGATTTAACTGGGTATGATGATGATTTGTAGGCTGATTTTCATTGATGATATTTTAAGAGTGTTTCAGTAGTTTTATTTGTGCATATGTTTCAGTCAGTGAGGAGGCTAGGGACGTAAGACCCAATATGGTTCCCTTTGTATAACATTGAACAGTTCCTTTCTTGAAGAAACTTTTCTGTAAAGTGAGGAAATTGAAGTAAATGACATTTCGAGAGTATCATAGTTCTGATAATCTGTGATTAAAATAAATAAAGCTAAGAAGCCACAAGTTATTCAAATTAAAAAGCATGCCCACGTAACCTGTGGCCTGTGTGTCACATTACAACATCCTAAATCTTTTTTAATGCTGTGTTGCTTTTGCTAACGTTCTTTTTTTTTTTTTTTTTTACTAATAAACTTTTAAAAAATTAGTTTTAAGAAGAAATTTTTTTTTTTTTTTTTGAGACGGGGTCTTGCTCTGTCGCCCAGGTTGGAATGCAGTGGCGTGATCTTGGCTCACTGCAACCTCCACCTCCCACGTTCAGGTGATTCTCCTGCCTTAGCCTCCCGAGTAACTGGGATTACAGGCAGCCATCACCACACGTGACTAATGTTTGTATTTTCAGTAGAGATGGGGTTTCACCATTTTGGTCAGCCTGGTCTTCAACTCCTGACCTCGTGATCCACCCGCCTCGCCCTCCCAAAGTTCTGGGATTACATGCGTGTAATCCACTGTGCCCAGCCGAAATAAAAATTTTTAGATGATGATTTTTTTGTATTTCCTGATTCACAAATTGTTGCATTTTCTGTGTGTTTAACACCTAAAATCTATCTCCCCCTTTAAATTCCTTCCTTTTCTGCAGAAGACTGGAATCTGCTACTTTAACAAGAGATATATGATGATAAATGTAATGTATACCAGAAAGAATATATTATTTCTTGTACATTGTACTACAAATATTAGAGGAAAATAATTTTAAAAAATATTAAAAATAACTGGGTTTGGATTATGATGTGTTTTTAGTAATTTGAGCTGCCTGTATTTTAAAAAATGACATCTGTCTTCTTGTTAACACTATTGCTCTGTGTTATTTAAAAATAAAACAAAATATGACTTGGTTTCTCTATTTTTTGGTTCCCTTTTTTATTATACCTCCCTACCCCATCTCTCTCTGCACAGGGTGGGTATTCTGCTCCCTCCTTCTCTCCTTGGCAGGGCTCCTTCCAGGGGATCCCACGGACTGTTCCACCGCACCGCAGACAGAGTGAGTCTGTGTCTCTCACTCCTATCCTGCTCTGGCTTCCCCTTCATGGTATTTCCCTTCTGCATGACCTGTTCCTCCCCAGCACCTCCTTTTCTATCCTGAGTGCTCTGCAGGTGTCTGCTAAAGCAGCACTCTCTGTGGTCTCCTCTCTTAACATTTCCTTTTACTGCATGTAAACAGACCTCTACTTAGAGCCTTATGGAAGCTGTCTGAGGTTAATTTCATTCTAATACTGTTGAAACCTATTGCCAGTGACCCTAGACCTACTGACATGCATCTGTCTTTAATGCATTTTCAAAACCTTGAAATATGTGAATAAAAATTGTCGTGTTATCTAATTGTTTTTAAAAGTGTACATGCGATCTACAATGGTATGATGGACAGATGCATAATGTGTAGGGAGCAGGCTTACTAGACCATTGCACATTTCTTTAAATAATATTTCCTAATTAAGGGCTTGGATTGCATTTCACTGTCATCTAAAATAAATATATTTCTAATTGTTTTTTCTAAAAGTGGTTTAAAACAACTAAGATGTTTTTGTAATCTATCACCTTTCCAGCACAGAAGAAATGGCTTTTGAATATGCATGGTTTACTAACATTTCTAATGATTTAGTTACTGTTTGACCTTAAAATTTTTGTTTACATTAAATCTCTTTTCCAAAACAGTGTGGGTTATTTTGTTTATGTACTTAAGTATGCCTGGTAAGTTGGTTATATTTTATCTTTTTTGAAAAGTCACCCATAAAAGCTATTATTAATGAAAACGAAATATAAATACAGTCAATCAGAGATATTTTATGCCTTCTCTAAGGATTTTCCTGATTTGTGATTCATTCAGTTTTTTCATTATCCATTTCCATGTGAAGTATCAAAGATGTAAATGAGGAAATTTTAAGTAATTAGGAATGTGATTTATTTAAAGAAAATTTTATTTCTTGAATTAGCCAAAAGTATGAGGTATCAACATGAATTCCAGAGAAGGCATGAAGTTTATTTTTTTGGCTGCTACACCTCTCCTTCCCTTCTGTACTTTTGTTTTAAAGAAAATAGTTCCTGTAGACTTTTATATGATGTTCTTTAGTAGCAAGTTCGTTTGTTTACTGGAAACAATGAGAAAAGGAGTTTTTTGTCCTCCTCCTTTTCTATCTTCCACCACCTCGGTAACTCCTCCTTTTTACTTCTCTCGTCTTCAAGTAAGTTGCTTTCTTTTCTCCTCTGTTTAAATAATCCTAGCACAAAAAGAATCATACTAAAATGCTAGTCGAGTCATCTGAAATTTCAAAGGGCAGATATAACAAATTATAATATGTTCTTAGGCTTGTGGCCAGTAAACAGCAGGGTTTGAGATTTCTCAAGCACCCTTTTAGCCTGTATTCTTTTTTGTCACCATATTCCTCCCCCTTTCTCCTTCCCCTCGCTAGCTGTAATACGGAATTGAAGTTTGGGATTAATTATTCTGTATTACCAATAGAGTTTCTGCTTTACTTTTAAAAACATGTTTATCAGAAACACCCATTTCATTGGTTTATTTATATAGCATTAGAATTTTCTTATCTTTTCCTTGAGTCAGTGGCTCTCCATTTTCAAGTGCTTCTTCTCCTTCCTTCTTGGGTTCAGACCTTTCCTTTTTGTTTCCAGCTGTGAAGCAGCACTATCCTACAATTCCTACACTACTAGTAAGATCTGCTTTTTTTTTAACTTCTCTAGATCAAACCTTCTTTCTCTGCATCTTCAGATTAACAAAAAGTTTTGATTCCCCAGAGTTTGGATGTATTAGTCATCTAGGGGAAAAAATATATATATGTGTGTGTGTGTGTGTGTGTGTGTGTGTGTGTGTGTGTGTGTGTGTGTATAGGAGTCTTTTCCTGAGTAGGTTCTTACGGCCTATGCATCTGAAAGCACTGGCCCTAGGATTTGATCTTTGAGATTTGTAGGACCCTGTTTGTGTGAAATAATGACCAGAGGGCCTGTTCACAGCCTTTTAATACTGTTAATGAGCTTGAAAGGTTCCTTTAGAGGGGAAATATGCTCTAAACTACTATGCTATTTTGAATTCACCCTGAGAACAGCTAAAGCAGTTTACCAATAAAGGGGTTTTTTTAAGTTATAAAATATAGAAAAGAAAGGTATGAAATTATTAGAATAAATCTAGTGGTTTTCCAGAGGGTTTTGAAACAGATCTTTTCCTACACTAAACTTATAATCAGATAATACTTGTCTCCACATTTAGTCAATATGTGGGTCCTAGTACTCGTGTTTGGAGAGGTTAATTGTACTTAAGTAATGGAAGATAGTTGAGAGATTTCTCCATTACAATGTTTCATTAAAAAGTTCTTTGGTGACTTTTTTTTTTTTTTTTTTTGAGACAGAGTCTTGCTCTGTCACCCAGGCTGGAGTGCAGTGGTGAGATCTTGGCTCACTGCAAGCTCCACCTCCCGGGTTCATGCCGTTCTCCTGCCTCAGCCTCCCGAGTAGCTGGGACTACAGGCACCTGCCACCACACCCAGCTTATTTTTTGTATTTTTAGTAGAGTCAGGGTTTCATCGTGTTAGCCAGGGTGGTCTCGAACTCCTGACCTTGTGATCTACCCGGCTCAGCCTCCCAAAGTGCTGGGATTACAGGTGTGAACACCGTGCCCGGCCCGAACTCCCTTTATCTTCTAAATAGGGAGGCCAGGTAAAGCTTGGCTGTGAGTCTTCAGTAAGAGCAATCTGTTTGTTTTTTAAGTTACAGGAGTATAGTAGACCTTCTAGTATGAAGATAGTCCATGCTAAATATTCAGAGGGAGATAATGTTTACAGGGAGTATTTAGCCCTTATCACTCTAGAAAGCTGTAGTGGCCAGCAGTGTTTATACTGTGTTTAAGAATATAGGAAAATAGACCAGGCGCAGTGGCTCACACCTGTAATCCCAGCACTTTGTGGGGCTGAGGCGGGCAGATCACAAGGCCACGAGATTGAGACCATCCTGGCTAACACGGTGAAACCCTGTCTGTACTGAAAATACAAAAAATTAGCGAGGCGAGCTGAGATCGCACCACTGCACTCCAGCCTGGGCCACAGAGCGAGACTCCATCTCAAAAAAGAAAGAAAAAAAGAAAAGAAAAAATAATATAGGAAAATAGAGATAAATGGAAAGTTCTGGTCTTTATTATTTTTCTTAGGAAATTTTGACTTACATTTCTTAAGTATATTACTAGTCTCTACTTCATGATACTTTTTTATTTCAAATTAAATTTTCTCTAGGTTAGCAGAAAATATCTACGTTTAGGTCTTTCCTGCTATTAGTAGGGATTTGAGCTTTTGTACAGATTCACTTAACAGGCATTGGTGTAGTCTTTCTACTCTAATTTCCAACTGTGTAAAATTGGGAATAATAAATAACCTACCTCAAAGTAGGAAAATTTAATAAAAATAGTTGCTTTTGGCAAGTAGAAAGCCTTCCTGGTAATTCCAAATAACATTTCTTGCCAGAGCACGTACTTACAGGAATACTCGACTTTTCAAAAAGTATGTTTTAAAATAATACCTATTTCTTATTGTGTCTCACTAAGCTTTTAAAACTTGCTTTTTAGTATCTTGCTTGCTAAATTTAGAAATCTTATTTATTTTACCTTCCATGTGCAGTGACTTAGTGGGAAGGGAAAAAGTTATTTCAAAACAACAAAAATTACGTAAATGCATCTATATGTGTCGTGATAGCCTGACAGTTTCTTGATGTAGTGTTGTGTCCACCATAATTATATTAAGAATGACAAATTTATATTGTGTCACATCTTCTTTCTCTTACAAATTTCAGAGGGTGTTTCACAAACATTTTTGACATGTAGTGATTATAAATTTATTTTACATGACAGCCCAGTGTGTATTTACTGAGAGAAAGTATGTATTTACAACCCAATTCACTGTGTATGTATATTTAAAATTCGGATAAAAGATTCATGGGACAGTACTTTCTCTTAAACCATTTGATCCTCTCATATTTTTTCTCTCTATTCTATTTTTTTTAATATTGCTAGCAACCTGCAGTTAAAAAAGCATTGGTCTATTTTGCCCATATAAATATCAGCATTTAGGTTTTAATATACTAACTTTAAATATGAAGGCTAAGAAGTGTAGATAATTTAATGTGCATAGATGTTGTGTGTATAATCATAGTAAAGCTTTTTTTATTTGGCAGAAATACCATTTTTAAGTGGTGCCTCCTAAGAATTGTCTATGGCAGGAAAAAATTTTTGTTGTTGAATATTAATAGTGTGGCTTAAGTGGTTAATAAGCCCTTTGTCAGAGTCAGCTTTTCCTCAGTTCAGTCAAAATGTTGATCTTACTGAATGCCCACTTTTTCCATTTCCCTGCTTATCCTCGACTGCGCTGTCTCACTTTAGTAATTCACTATCCTTATTCTGTTAGTCCTTTTGGCTGGAGAATTGTTCTTTTAAAATTCATACAGTTGGATAATCTTTCTAAGAGCTACTTAAAAATTGCACTTTCACAAATATTCCTATAGGAAACTCTTATGTGTATTTTTTTAAAATTTAGCCATACATTTTAAGAAAGGGGAAAAGACTAATATTAATTGAATACCTATTATGTTTTTTAATGTCTTAAGTACTTTTCTGGGCATTTCATTTAAATTATTTGATTCTCACAACAACTCAGAGTCAGAGCTATTATTCTAATTTTATAATAAGGAAGATGCAAATAAATCATAAGTCAATAAATGATGTAGTAATTTTCTTAGGGTAAGTGAACAAACTATAATTAAATTCTGTTCTACTTCCAGAGTCTGAACCTTAGATATTTTTTGTAAATACAATGACTCTTCCTTCAAAATGTACATTTGTCCTATTTATAATAGTAATGTAGTGACTCATTATGGAAGAATTAGAAGAAACATTTTGGTATATTTCCTTTCAGTCTTTTAAATATTATGTTATAAAGTTGAATTTATGTATTTTCAGTCGTTCTGCTTTTTTCACATAGTATCATTTTATATATATACACACATTTTTATATGGTAAATATTTCTTGAAATTAACATTTTAATGGCCACTTGATAATGTGTTATATGGATATATTCTAAATGAGATTTTTTTCTGTTGGGCATTAATGTTGTTTCTAGTTTCTGAGAGGAATATTGGTAAGCATTTTATCTTTGTGTATAAATCAGTGTCAGTGTCTTTCTTTTCTTAGATAGATTTCCTGGAAGGATATCATTTAATTAAAGGATATGAACTTTCGAAGGCTACTTGATGTTGCAAATGTGTATTTGACAATTGTTGAATTGTCAAACATGCTCATAATGTATAAATTAACAAGGCTCAATCTGATTGACTCCAATATGTGACTGTAATCAATTTTATACATAAGAACAGCTTCAGCTTCCTTAGAAATTAGCTCTGGGAGTGACTTTTCATAAAATAAAATATTTTGAATGAAATGCAAACTGAGTAACTCAGTAAAAAAACTTCACTAATTCAATTTTGTGTATGCTCATTTTTAAGTTAAATACAGTTAACATCGAATATGGTATTTTCTACCTTTTTGCAGCCAATTTCAAGGACTATCTAGTATAGTCATTGGTTAATTGACTAGAAATGTGCATCTAACTCATGGTCCAATAGGCCTTCCACAAACATAGGCATGGGTTAGTTTCTTGTGATTATGAGAAATGCAGCATTAGTGTTTTCTGTATAAAGCATTTTATTACAATCTGCTTTGCAGCTTGTGAGATTTTTTTTAGCCAGTCTTTTTTCCTGTGCCATAATGCTTACAGTATTCTTGTACTCTGGATAAATATACTGTGTCTGTTGGTTATATCCATTGAACTATACTATTATGATGCCATTTAGGTTTTTTTTCCTGAACTACTCTACATCATCTGAGAGGTAGATGTTAATGGATTCTGTGTCTTTGAGATGTAGACCCACGAAATTAATCATCTAAAAGTGATTGTGCCTCTGTAGTAAATGCCTAAGTCCCTCTTAATCACTGTGATACTTTAAAAAAAAAAAAAAAAAAAACTGTTAACTAGTCATCAACTTAGAAAAGCCATTGAACTCTTTATTTCAGAAATTATTTATAAACAATTTATATTATCAATCTGCTATCTCAGTTTTCTGAGGTCTAGAGGCACCATTTTGAGATACAGAGGAATAAGAGCATTCCTGTTTCCCAAAAAGCACTGGAAGCTGTGATTGGCTTCATGTGATCTCTAAAACAAAAATCTTTAAATCTAGTTGTAATACAGTATTAGGGACACAGTTAAGTATTTCTATACTGATGTGCAGAGCCTCACTTATAATTTGCATCATATTCAGATTAAGATCAGATTATACCTTTAGTGGTCCTTAATGCAATGGCAGTAATAAAACTAAACTGGCCGGGCGTGATGGCTCATGCCCATGATCCCAGCACTTTGGGAGGCCGAGGCAGGTGGATCATAAGGTGAGGAGTTCGAGCCAGTCTGGCCAACATAGTGAAACCCCATCTCTACTAAAAATACAAGAAAATTAGCTGGGCATGGTGACAGGCGCCTATAATCCCAGCTACTTGGGAGACTGAGGCAAAGAGAATCGCTTGAACCTGGGAGGCGGAGGTTGCAGTGAGCCAAGATTGCACTACTGCACTCCAGCCCAGGGAACAGTGCAAGACTCCATCTCATAAATAAATAAATAAATAAATCTAACACATACTTAATCTTATTTAATCTTATAATATGCAGAAGCCTCTCAAATTATTTAAAAATTAATTTCTATCTCCTTCATAAGGGATTACTTGGGACTAAAAGTTTTAGGTATTTGGAGTATGAATATTAAATTTTATCAGAATTATTTTCAATATTTTGTTTGGTAAGAGTCTTCAAGTGATTTAAGTGTGAGAAGTTTTACACATGCCTTTCTGAGGTTATGAGTATTTGTACTAACTCACAAATTAGTAAGAAAGTATAAATCTATTTAATGTTTTTGTTATGTACAAATATATTAAATGAAACAATGAATAATGCCTAGGAAAACACAAGAATAGCAAAGCAAATACTTGTGGCTGCCACCCAGTCATGGCAATCCTTGGTGTTGTGTGTGGTCTCTGATGCCATTGTCCTGTCTTTTTCTTGTCTCTGCTCTCCCATTATGCCATTGGCAAGGAGTTGAGAAGTTAGTCCATTACTTCTCTGACAAAGCGTGGTACAGTACAATTTCGGATTTTTTCCTACCACTTTCCCCATAATCACTTTTTTGTTGTTTTTTTTTTTTTCCAGTTTGCATGATATGCATGTCAGAGCCTGCATGAAAGTACAGGCATGTTACAGATGGCTCTATTTCCACCTTCCTTTTTATGGTTAAAATGTATTTAATAATAACAATAAACTTGTATGTACCCAGGAAAAGTTAGCTAAATTCTGTCTGTCATGCAGTAGCATTATTACACTTTAGAACATTTCCTGCTTTCTACTTGGTACACTTTGACATATTTTTACTCCATCAGGACTTGACGTTTTAGCTGCCATCTTTTGCTAATAACCCTAGAACAAGAATGCTTTCAAAAACTGGCGTGAGTGCTTTTCCCTATGCTAATGCTGTAGATCTTTGAAGTGTAAAGGTGAACTGTTTTGCTCGTTGGTGGGTACTACTATGCCTTTTTTCATGTTCATTATGTTTCCCCCAATGGGTCACTGTGGAATCACCTCTTTCCAGAAATACTGTTCCATAGTGTGGCTTGAGTATAGTGTCTGAAAGTTATCCTGGGTAGGCTAGATCATCTAAGAAGGAAATAGGACATTATCCAGGAAAGTTCATTCCCTAATATTGGTATTACAGTTGCCTGTAGTGTTTTAAAATATATTAAAATAATCATCTGGTTATATTGCATATTCTGAAAGCCTGTGAACTCATCAGAACTAATCAAATTGCACAGAATATTAAATTTTAGTGCTGTATTTTAAGAAATTCTCTGATGGTTCAAATTCTGGCTTTGCCATTTGCCAAAATGTTTGAATTTGAACATGTTAACATTTTTTGACCCCAGTTTACTCATTTATAGAAAGAAAAGAACAGCGTTTCACCTAGGAGTCTCATGATAACTAGAGATCATGCATGCAAACTCAAGAGTTTGGATCTATACCCTTGGGAAGAAGGGAACACTGTTCTCTAAGAGCCCAGAGTATAACATTTCTCAGGTGTTTATGTGTCAGGCATTGTACTGTTACTGGTTATTATTTGCAACAATTCCATGAAGTATATGTACTGATATATCATTTTGTAAATTATGAAATTCCATTTCAGGGTAATGGGATTATTTTTACCCATATCTCGCCTCAGTGATAGATCTATAGGTGATAGATCCAGGATTCAAACTCAGATCAGCCTCATTCTAAAAGCTAAGTGATTCAATATTGTGTTGTACCACCTCCTTTGTAGAGCCATTGGAAAGTTCTCTCTAAACTTGCATGTCTTTGCTCTGGTTCTTATCTCCAGGAAGGCAGTTAAAGAGCCTTGACTTCTATGTCATATCAAATATGCTTGATATGGATTCAAAACATATAGTGTTGACATTATTGAATTATGTTTTTGAAGCCTAGAAACCTCATATTCTAGTTTATTATTATATTGCTAAAGAACTTACTTTTGTTTCGAAGACCCAGTTACAAAATAGCTATGGCTTGAAGTCATCATTCTTATATCCTTTAATAATCATAGATGAAATTTATTGAGCACATAGTATGTGCTAGGAAGTCCTATGCTAAATGTTTTACATATGTAATCGTATTTAATTATTAGAATTTTCTAGTAGCTGAATGCTTGTTAAGACACTTTTCCCAACCTATTTCTAGTCTTCAGATAAAAAACAGTTGGTGGCTAAGCTTTTAAAAGGTCATTATGAGAGGTACTTGTGTATAACATGCAGTCAGTATTTCCTGCTATCCTTCTAAACATGAATCGTTAAGCTAATCACAGACTTATTTGGAGAGAACAGTGGGTTTTTCCTATCAGATTATTTTTCATCAGTGTTTATTTTTTGAAACCAGTTTTATTTAAGCATTAATGCTTCATCATTGACCTAAATCAGTTTGGTAGTTCTTGGCCAAATAAGTAATTCTTGAGTATACCACTGATATTTATTCACTTCTTTATATATCTAGCAAATATATGTTTAATCCCTACTTTGTGCCAAATACTAGAAATACCAGCTATAACGAAAAATGAATAAAGCGTAGTATATGCCTGTAAGGAGCTCCAAGTCTCTGCTTATCTTTGTAAAGCAGCCTAAAATAGACATTTACGATTATCATTAAAGATGTCTACCAAGCCTTTGCACAACCACCCTGTAGTGCCTATTGCTGACATTCTTAACCTTGACGCATGGAACTCTTTAATCTGAGAATTACCAGAATGGTGTGCTGAAGTTTACATATCTAATTAAAGTAAGACTTGAAGTTGCTGAGTTCAGTTAGAGGCACTTAGCTCTGTAAGTCTGGGGATAGGTCCTCGTTTTGATGCTTCAGTAACCAACCCCTCCACAAGTTTCAGGGTTAAAGTTTTACTGATTTGTGGCTACAGGGAGTAGTTAAGATATGAGATCTTTCCTGAAGTCCCCCAGTAGTGGGGGGATTCCTTTTGCCCTCTAGGTTTTGTGGGCTTCTGAGGCAATGAAATCCACGGATTAGTGGACAGCCTCCCCAAAGGCCTTTTTTGTATACAAGCCAATACCTCATCTTGCCAGTCCCACCTTCAGATTTTTTTCAGTCCTCTCCAGATTTTATGCCAAAAAGCTTGCGATACGGTTTTTCTAACAATTTCATCCTCACTGGTTCCGCTGGAGTGATCATTCTAAAACACACATTAGATATTCTGATTCCTCTGCTTAAAATTCATCCACATCTCCCATCATCTACAACACAAAGTCATAGCTACTTAGCCTGACATGAGTCCCTTAAGAGCTGGCCCTTAGCTATGCTTTTGCACTAGCCTTTCAAATTCAGTCTAAAATTCGAAGTGACCAGAACATGGCATGCTCTTTTTTTGCCTCTGTGTTTGACTTGTACTAGCTCACTACACAGAATACTCTTTCCTTCTTGTTTACTTGGTAAACTCCTATTCACCCTGTTAAAACTCAGGGCAGATTGTTCACCGTTCTGGTATGCCTCCTGTGACCTCTCCAGGCAGGCATGTTTTCTTTTTGTTCCCATATGTTGTTATGCTTAAGACATGATCGCATCATTCCTTTACCTTATTGTCTCCCTCACTAAGCTCCTCAAGCACAGGAACAAAGTTTTGTTCAGCTCCAGATTTTCTCACTTCTGGTACAGTACATGATACATAATAAACATTTAAAAAGTGTATAGTTTTTGATATTCATTCCTATTTGTATTATCCATGAGGATATGCAATCTTTTATATTTACATTCTAAAAATGTCTGAGGGCATCTTTTTAATGGTCATAGAAGTAGTAGTGGATGTGGGCAAGATGAATTAATATCTGGCATTTATATTAACATAGTTGAATGTTTAGAATTTAGGGAAATTATAGCAACAAGCCATCAGAACACATCTCTGCCTTGCTTGCTAGAGGTTGAGAGGTAGCTTGTTGTTCAACTTGCTAGCAGGTGTAATTAGCGGCAATCCAGTCTTTAGTGGGTAACCACCTCCATGTAGTCTTCCACATATCAGGAGCAAGTTGTTTCCTTGTTCCTCACATTATAGGTGTTTCTTATTCCTCGTGAAAGAGACTTTTTGTTTTTACAGTAGTGGAATTGATTTTCCAAATATAGTTAACAAATAAATAATAAAATAAGACATTGATTTGGGAAATTATATCATGCCACCAAGATTAATTTTAATAAAATATAAAATTTTATTTAGCAATGGAAACCACTGATTTAGTTAATGTAATTCACTAGTAGTATATATGTCTAAAATTTATTTATAAAACTGTTAAATTCCTCTCAGTTGACTCAACATTTTGTTATTCTTTAAAAACTGGCTGTTTTCTAATTCATTAATATTTGATATGAGGCCGAGACGGGCGGATCACGAGGTCAGGAGATCGAGACCATCCTGGCTAACACGGTGAAACCCCGTCTCTACTAAAAATACAAAAAAACTAGCCGGGCGAGGTGGCGGGCGCCTGTAGTCCCAGCTACTCCGGAGGCTGAGGCAGGAGAATGGCGTAAACTCGCGGTCAGAGCTTGCAGTGAGCTGAGATTCGGCCACTGCACTCCAGCCCAGGCGACAGAGCAAGACTCCGTCTCAAAAAAAAAAAATTTGATATGAAGCTTTATTGCATTTAATACAAGTAGGTTGGTCTTTCTGACTCTGCTGTATTTCCATTTATTTCTCTGATAAGCAGTGGTCAGTTGGGTACTGTGAGTAATCAAAACAGTACAAGTGGTGAGTACAAAACAGTACAAATTTATAGTTCACAATGGCCCTTTCCTGGGAATTTCTGGAGGTTGGTTGTCTTAATAATCAGTTTATTATATACTGTCTTATAATCAGTCTTAATTGAAAAATCATCTTTTTATGCTTTCACTGATAGCACATGTTTATGCCTTTTTTTCTTATTGGCAGTAGACATATTACAGTAAAGTCCAAAATTGTCACTGATATTTTCAGAAGTCTTAAATTGCTTTAAGATTTTTAACTTGGCACTAGAATATCTTACCTTGTTTGAGGGTGAAAAGGGAAAACAAATCCCCATTCAACCAACCAGTTGATGATGCCTCCTTCCTGATTACTTTTTATTCCCTTTGGTAGATTTTGGTTTGTTTAGTATGGTTCTGCTCTATTTTTTCACTAATCTTTCAAGGCTTTTGATCACTTTGGCACAGTTATTTTTATCTAGGGAACCCCAGGGAGAATCTGTTGATTTAATTATGTGGTGATTTTAGTATCTTTCGTTTTGCGGGACAGTTTATTCATTTTTGTGTTGATGTACTGTGAAAATACCCAGTGACTTTAAAGTCTGGGATATTTAGCTTGAGGCAGCAATTGAGCTGACTTGTTTATTTTAGACATTCTGCAATATGATTTAATGTGACATATTTCTGTACAGATTAATTTTGAGTAGTCACTGTCTTGATTTTTTTTTTTAATGGCAAGTCAGCCGTATGCCATCACAGCCAACCATCCTCCATGAGTTGAGGAGCCTTGCCCTCAGTCACTCCCAATCCAGCCATAATCTAATCCCTGGCTGCTGATCTTGGGCAGCCATTGTCCAGTGCTGGTCAGGGAGGTGAAAGAACTGAAAAAACACACATGATCCAGTATAGATCCGCCCCTTCTGTTGGGGAAATTAGAGCTAATATGTAGATTTATTTGTGGATTAGTTTAGCAAAAAAAAAGTTACTAGTGAGAAATGGCCCTTTGAAGTTCACATTGTAAAGCCCTTTGCCAAAGTCTTTGACATTTTGGCCCACATTATTTAAAGAAAGTGTGTGTGTGTGTGTGTGTGTGTGTGTGTGTGTGTGTGTGTGTGTGAGAGAGAGAGAGAGAGAGAGAGAGAGAGAGAGAGAGAGAGAGAGAGGAGAGAGGAGACAGGAGATTGAGAGAGAGATTATGCATTTGTAGCAAATACCACTGCATCAGGACAGGCCCAGTAGGCCCTGCCCCATGTATTTTAACTATTTGGGCCATTGAAAGATAGCTTTAAGATTTGTGTTTTTTACTAGATACCACCAAATCGTGGAAATTGCATAGTTCCTCTGATTTTTTTTAAAACATAACTACACAATGAGCTTCAGGGAAGTACATGTGAGGCATATAGACCGTAAGAACCTTGTCGTAGGCTTCTGTTCTTTAGTTCCGGTCAAAGACAACTTCACATTTGTTTTACTCTGAGCCATCATTCAAAAGGCTGATTATTCTAAATTTAAGTAAACGAATGTTTACTTTTCATTAGAGTAGATCTGTTTTCCACATGTCAGTCATAATAGCAGTGAGACAGACCAAATAAACTCTGAAACATTTTATTTGGAAACTTTTCAACAAGAATATTAAAAGTAGATTAGCATTAGCTAAATGTCTTGACCTATATTTGTTAAATATATAGAATTTCACATAAACTGAGAATATAGTATTTACTCTAAATCTTGTTTATCTGCTGGTAATTTTCATTCTTGACAGAAGAACAACACTTGTTAACGTGGTGTACAACTTTTTTTTTAACGTTAATGTAAGTAGTATTCTGAAGGTCACAGTTAATACCTGAATGCTTTGTGGAGGTTAAACCAAAAGCTGTAGAATCATTCTGTCAAGCTCTAAGGTTTTAAAATACCTAACGAATCTATTATGGCAGGAATTTTTCTGTAATAAATTAATATTTTAATGTTTTCTTTTTCTCATTTAATTTTGGATCTTGTTCAGTGTTTACTGCCTGTATCATTTTTTGTTTGCATTATCACTCTTGTGTGTGTCTAATTTGCTTGAATATTGCAGTTCATTTTTTAATTAAAAGAAACTCCACATATTTTCCATATTAAAGCCATAATAAGTACCAACACAGCCTAATTGGTATTTATATTAAATCTGGGTGGAATTTCTGAAATAACTTGTTGCTAATGTTTTTTTTAATTTTAACAGCCTCAAGTACTACAGCCTTCCAGCAGCCTTCCCAGACCCACAGACCACACCCAGGGAAAACTAATAAAGCCACAACATATCGAGGCCCACAGTGAATGCGCAATCCAAGACACGCATCAGGGCGTTGCGCATCTGGAAGAAAGCTTTACACAAGTCTTGCAACAAGAAAGCAACTATGGTTTGGAAGAGCAGCCTTTTTCATCAGGCCCACAATTAACAATGGATGTGGCTAAGAGTACACCTTCTGAAGCAAACTTAAACATTACTGTAAATGCTCAAGAGCCTTATCATTTGGCAAACAATCAAATTAGTGACATGCAGTTTACACCGACTTCTCTTCAGACACCTCCCCAGTCAAGTACAGTAGACCAGGCTAAGAGAGTTGGAAGAAATCAGTCTCCGCCAGTGGGTTATGTGTCTCAGCCCAAGTCCTTGCAGCTTTTAAAGCCATCCATATTGAGTTCTTTGGTACCGCCTCCAGTTTCTGAATCATCTCCAAGTAGGACTTCCACTTGTAAAAAGTCACCAATAATTGCAACATGTAATTCAGCAAAACTTCAGCCAACATCTAGTCAAACAAATCTTGCAAATAATCAGAATCTGAAAGCATCTAAGCTCCGCCCCCCCTCAGGCTCTTTCAAACAAAAACAGACAAACAGCCCCCAACTAGAGCCTCAAAGCTTCCAGGCCAAGACAAGCATCCCAAGACCACTAACCCAACGAAAAGAAATCATGCAGAATCCGAATGGCAATTTGCATTCTGGAGATTGTTTGGCCTCTAATCGCTATTCTCGTCTTCCTAAACCAAAGATACATTAAGTACATAGCCATCACCTGCCAATTTGTTTCTTGAAAACAATCTGTTCTGTAATAGCTTTATGTGCAGCTTGCTACCATGGTGGAGGTTCCATTGAAAGCCTGCAAATCTTAAATTAAAATGTGGAAGCTTCTACTAGTTTGGCTCCTTCATTTTATATTCTGGTTGAAGTACATGCCATTTGAGCATAATTATCTCAGGTAAACACGAAAGTTTGCTTACCCATTTCAGAGGCCTGCTAAAGGCCCGAATCATGTTATCCATCCCTCTCCATGTCAGAAAATTCAT
This sequence comes from Rhinopithecus bieti, assembly GCF_001698545.2. Lineage (NCBI taxonomy): Eukaryota > Metazoa > Chordata > Mammalia > Primates > Cercopithecidae > Rhinopithecus > Rhinopithecus bieti. The sequence goes on from NW_016807758.1 coordinate 2,201,575, forward strand.
AATATTTTACTGAGCAGGCAAGAAATGTGCTTTGCTGGTTTAGTCCTATTAAGGTCTGTATTTATTGTGGTTGTCAGAACCTCACCCCTTTTCACTTGTCTCTCCTGTGAATATGGCTACTATTTTAACTAAAGATATGGTGATAATGGAAGATGGTAGTCTGTAAGCAGAGTTCTGGCCAGTGTTTTGTATATTTAAAAGGTCTATGCAAAAGCTTTGTGATGAATAAAGGAAATTAGGCTTTTAATGGAAAGTCTATGTAAGTTTTATTTTTCCTTGCCAGGGTCAGCCAGCTAATGTTACTATTGATTCATTTCCCAAATTCCCCAGGCTGAAAATGTTTCTTATTACATACAAATCAGTTATATATTCCTTTACATCTTGTTTTACAGACACATGCAGTGCGCGCGCACACACACATGTACACACACATACCATTTATGTTTGTATTTGTTACTGGGTAAATTTTGGAGAGCTTGAGATACATCTTGAAACCTGTACCTAAAGATGTATTCATTTGTAACATATGTTGGTGCTAGAGTTTTGCTGATAATTCAGTTTTGAACCCTTGGGCTTATGGATCCATGATAGCCATTTTAAGGTTCCACAGCATTATGTCTTTAATTGTAATATTTATATTTATTGATTTTCTGCTAATATCTGAAGACTGAAATAATGAACTTGAAACATTTGCACAAAACTTTGATGGGGTATAAATATACCATATATAGGGATTTTAAACTATTTTCTATAGCAAAACAAGTTAAAATATTTTGAGAAAAATAAATTTAAATAAGACTATCTTGAGAAAGCTGGAGTTCATAATATTCCCCCCACCCTCCCCAGTCTCCTAGGTTTCCCTTTTCTGTGGTTTTTCGGGTTTTTTTGTTTCTTGAGACAGAGTCTTGCTCCATCGCCCAGGCTGGAATGCAGTGGCGCATCTCGGCTCACTGCAACCTCTGCCTCCTGGGTTCAAGCGATTCTTTTGCCTCAGCCTCCCAAGTAGCTGGGACTACAGGCATGCACCACCATGCCTGGCTAATTTTCTTGTATTTTTAGTAGAGATGACATTTCACCTTGTTGGTCAGGCTGGTCTCGAACTCCTGACCTCAACTCCTACACCTTGTCTATGGTGTATTTTTGAAAGACAATTTTTTAAAGGTAGATTTGGGAAAAAAGTAGAATTGAAGATGGGAAATTTTGTTTTATTAAAAAGGTGCTAGAAGGTATTTCAAAGACAATATTCTTATTTTAATACGCTGTAGAAGGTAGGTGTGGAACCTCCACGCTACCATGTGCACGAACCTAATTATGCTTTTGGCCACTTGTCAGTTCAGTAAGTCTGCCTTCCTCTTCTCCCAAATCATGTCATCTTTAGGTTGTTGACCTGCAGCTGCTTTAAATGAATTAATATCTTTCAGATAGATAACCTTACAAGGAGAATGTTTGTTTTGAGCAGCTGACCAAAAATGTATCAAACAGGATTATGGCCAAAAAGTCGCTCAGATTTCTGGAGATTCCTTTAAAAGATGTATGTTGATGAAATTGCCCCTTTCTAAGAAAAACAACAGCAAGTCTTTTAGTAGAAATTTGAAAGAAGTGTTTGCTACCATTTTGACCCATTATTCCCTTACCTATCAGATGAATTTGCCATTCACTGGATAGAAACCATTCTTGGATTTGGTAAGAGGTGAGCAACACAAATCTAGTATCTTATTCTTATGCACCAGCACTTCTGATGGAGAAGCAGTGAAGTTCAGAACATTCTTCACGTAGTCCGGATACTGTTAGAGTCAGGCAAATCAGCAAAGCACTTACTTGTTTATGGAGTTGACCCATGATGGCTGCAGTTGTAAGTGGGCATACGTAGTCTATCATTTTGAAAGAGAAAGAAAACCGCTCTCACATGTTGCAAATATGTGAATCATACTGTATTTCCCTAAAGTACAACATACCGTGACTTAGTGGTTTTTGGTTTATTTAGAAGTTGGTTTAGACCCTTATGAAACATTATTTACGAGCTGGCCTTATCCTTAAGGGAAAAGTTCTAAATTTTTAAATTTATTTTAACTCCCTAGTCTGAGGGAAATGTCTTTATTGTCCATTACATAAAATGTTGACTCCACTCATTTATTTTTCTCCATTTTTTCCTCCATGCATTTATTCCATTTTTCTCTATTTTTTTCTTCCCTGTTGGATTTGCAGAAATGTTAACCAATTAGCTCAACTTTTCTGTACCTTTGTTGAGTCTTAATCTTTTCGAAGATAGGCTCATCGTATATTTATGAAGCATAATATATTAAGAGAAAACAAATCTAGGATGCTTGCATGACATAAAGTATTTACCTGCAGTTTTCCTTAAAAACTGCAAGAATATCATGCTTGTCTGCTCCTTAGTAAATGTTAAGTCTGAAATGGAAGTGAGGATGTAACTCTACTGAATAATCAAAGATCATCTTAGATTTGGCTTGATCTGTGTTTATTGCTTCTACTAATGTAAATCAACTCTGTGCCAAATCCTCCTCCACAGGAACACAAACCGTTTATTATCTTAATTCTAGTGATATCAATGAAAATAGTTACAGTATATGAATTCTAAGTCCTGAGGAAGAAATTTTATGGGGTTTGTTAAGTTTCACATTTGTAAAAGAGGAAATTAGTATTCAGACTTCGATATTTGGCTATTAATGGGATGCATATCAAATTTTTAAAAGAAAGCTTGGCCTAAGGAGTTTATTGGTACAGGTGCAGATGATTTTAAGGCATTAAAGGATTATAGAGTTATGTCATTTAGACTGTTTCTAGTAACTGAGACCAGCTAACATTTTTCTTTTGGAGTCTCATTTTTATTTGTGCAATATTTTCAGGCATATAGGCTACTGTTCATTGTATTTATATATATATTAGAATTTACTAAGTACTTTAACAAGTAAAAATCTGAATATGAAAGAAAATACCAGATTTGCACTTTAAATGAGCTTAATTGCTTGGAGTTGTGCCTGAAATATCGAAATGCCTCCTATTGGGTGTGGCTTTGTTGAAATAATTTGTAATTGTTGCTGTTTGAAGATATCAGTACAGCTGTTCACAGAAATATATTCCCAGCATGTCACTTTTCCCGTTAAAGCACTAAGTTTTCTTTGAATGTTCCATTGTCCCGATAAGTATTTTACTTTTTTCTCAGTACATCAAAGAGCGCGTGATGCCCCTACAGCTGTCACTTCCAAATGTTCCTATAGCATAAATGGTGTTACAGACACAGGGGTGCACTCTTGGTTTCTGAGCAGAGTTGTCATACTGGTTTCCTGGTCTCTAGGGCACTGGGGATGTACTTTGAAATCACCGAACAGGCTTGCAATTAAGATCAATAAGACTGCAGCACCATTTCAATTTACTTTCCATCTTACACAGTAGTTTTTGTGTTTTTAAATTCATTTGGGTGGTTATGTTTGCATGCTTATGCACACATTTGAAAATTAATTATAGCTGTACTACCTGATGTTTTTCCTTGGGGATGATGGCCTTGTTACTTTTTAAATTCTCATGCTTGAATTATATTTTCTAATGATCTTTCACATATCCCTTTAAGTGTTTTGCTGCAGCAATTTGAGAGAATACTTTTGATTAAATGATTCGGATGGTGGGCACCAATCTACAACTGTGTCATTAACTGAAGATACATGTTTTAATCTTGTTGGGAATAAGCTCACCCACTTTCTCCTTGGTAAAGCATTTACTTAACAAAATAATACCCTGAGAATGTAAGGTCTCTAAGTCATTACTAACAAAGAGCAAAAATAATATCTGCAGTATTGTTTTTCCCATTGATTTTAAAAGTCAGTTTAGAGTACAAACTGTATATTAGAATTTGCCTGTAAAATGAATTCTAAAAAACAGATGTAAAGTGTCTCTTGAAAATGTTGGCATAGTAAATAAAAATAAAGTTCATAATTATCCAAGTTCTCTTGTCTTTCTCAATATTGACTTCCATAGTTTACTTTTCTTTGATATCTTTTCGCACAAAGATCTAAGGTACTGTTCATTTGCTTATGTTTTTCCCAACTCTGACGCTTTATTTTTCATGCTGCCTTCTTCACACACATCTTTCACACCCCAAGCCCTGACTGAGTAGGAGTTGATCAGTATTTTGTTGTTGTGTCTTCACAAATTCTGTAAGTGATCTAGTAGTTTTATTTCCATTGTAATAAAATATCTGCTTTATCTTAGAATACTGGGATAATGGTTAATGGACATTTCAAGAAACATTAGCATCTTAGATTTAGAATGTTGTACAAGGAAGAAAACACTTGTAATTTTAATTATTTTGTCTTATTGTTTTTAAGCAGTATACAAAATAGCTTGAGGCAAGAAAGGTATTTAGTGAAATGTTACATAATTTTTAGGAACAAAAGGAATAAGGAATACATATTTTTTCACATTTACAGTTTAGTCAGATTCAATAGTCATAGTATGTAATAAGATACAAAAAAGTTGATGCAGTGATATGTTATTAATCCAAAATGGTTACATGAATTCTGGGAAAGGAGGGAAATTTCATTAATAGTAAGTTTGATAATAGCATTTATTACCTCTTAAGACTTACCTGTATGAACTTTAAGGCCATCTGAGTTGTTAGTGTTGCAGAATTTTGTTCCTTAGATGAGCTAAATCAGGATTCTTGTGTCAGGACCAGGAACATTTAGACACGCGGACACATTGAAGTGTGTGGGGAATGGAATTCATTGGGCAAAAAGGGAAAAAACTCTCAGCAAAGCAAGGGGGGATCCTGCTAACAGGCCCCCATCTCACAGATTGATTCCATGCCACCACACATGTGAGCTGAAGAGCTCAGGCTCCTCCCACCTGCGCAAGGCTCGAACTTCCCATGGCTCCACCCAGTTCTCCCAGTGCACAGGCTGGTTGGAGATTCTCTGGGGACCCTCCCCGTTATCTGCCTTCTGCATCTATCATTAGCAACTACTTTCTTACACTAAAAATTTTCCCTTTTAATTTTGTCAAGTGTAGTCATTTCAGTTTGTTCATTTATGCTGTTGATTGCACATTTTCCATTTTGAAAATATTTTATCCCTAAAGAAAAGATAAGCATGAGTTAAAGAATTGACTTCTTCCTTTGTTAACTTGGTTTAAGTAAGTTTGGTGGGATGTCTTATCTGTGTCACTCGCTGTGCTGGTTGCAGGGTGTACAAAGATAACAGTGATACAGGTTCTGCCTCATGGAGCTTAGGAACCCTAGGGGATTCTTAACATCGTCCCATCCATTGCAGTGCTGAACCCTTCCCTTGCATTCCCTGATTATTATCTTCCTTTGAACCTACCTATCTCCTTTGACTTTTCCTCTTCAGTTTCATTTCATTCTGGGCTTTAACTCCCTTGCACTATTCTCATCTTGGATTCTATATTATATTTATTCTTGTTTGGTTGCATGCCTTCATTTCCCTAGAAAACCTGGCCTTTTATTGTCATTTTATCCAAGAATGAACTCCCTCTTTAGCCACTATTAAATACCTTGCTTTCTACCTTAGGTTCTTAGCATTTAATTTTAAGACTTCTCAACTATCCTAAGACCACCGTCCCTTTTAGAACCTCAACCCGTAAGATGTTGCTTTCTGAAGTCTAACATTCAAATTCATGTCCAGGCTTTTCCTTCCATCCCATTCTCTTGGATAGATCAAATATAATATGGTCTACTTGACGTTTTCAGATTCTATTTAAATTTTTATTTTTAATTGTTATGGATATATAATTATACATATTTATGAAATACCTGTTATTTTGATACAAGCATACACTATAATAAATCTGTGTAATTGGGATATCCATTACCTCAAACATTTATTATTTCTTTATGCTAGGAACATTTCAGATCTACTCTTGTGGTTATTTTGAAATATACAATAAATTATTGTTAACTATAGTCACCGTACTGTGCTACTGAACACCAGGTCTTATTCCTTCGAACTGTATTTTTGTACCCATTAACCATCCCCTCTTTATCCCACCTCCCCACCACCCTTTCCAGCCTTTGGTAACCACTATTCTACTCTCTACCACTGTTAGATCATTTCTTTTTTATCTTCCACATGAGTGAGAATGTGCAACGTTTGTCTTCCTGTGTGTGGCTTATTTCACATAATGACCTCCAGTTTCATTCATGTTGTTGCTGGTTTCCTACCATTTCTTGCCATGGAGTCTCTAAGGAGGAATTTAGGTCATCCAGAGAAGCCTTTTCCTCACTCGATGAATCCTGCACACCACCCACTCCATACACACAGCGCCTCAAATTAGCATCTTTCCTGTGCCAAAATCAGAGAGGAAGAAATAGTTCCTCACAGTCTCTTCTCTGGTTTCTCAACCTGAAAAATGGTATTGCTATTTTCCAGATCTCAAAACAACCCACTCCTTAATCCTCACATGAATTCATTCAGATACCCATTTTGAGTATGAATAATCCTTCTTTGCTAATATTTTAAGTGATTACACAACAAATGCTTTCTGCAGCAAAAGTATATCTCAAATGGCAGTCTACTAAAGTGAAAGATAACTACTCCCCACAAGAAACATGGTTGAAATGCTTGTTTTGTGCACAGCCCTGGTTTCGATCTTGTGGCAGGAGGTGGATGAGACAGAGACACTGCAACTGAAGAGATCAAATTGCAACATGACAAGAGGGATCCCAAATAAAGCACTGTAAGAGAGCCACTGGGCAGGAAGGAGACGTTTGGGACCACAGGTGAACTCGCTTCCAAAACCATTCATCCTTGACAAATGTCCATGTGTGTTAGGATTTCTTTTTAATTACAGTTAAATAAAAATTAGGCCACTATCACATAATCTGTAGTGGTAATGATACATTCAACGAACCTGAGACCTTTTTAAGCACGTATCAGTTCAAAATACTTCTGAATTATCAGGAATTTAAAAATTTTTTACAAGTTTTAGCTGAGGTTTTGCATTTATCGTAAGTCAAATGCAAATGTGAATTGCAATGAAAAACAAAAGTAATAGGACCTGTGATGGATTGTTAATGCAAATAGTTTCTTAAATTGTGTTCCAGTTTTGCTGAGATGCAAACACAGATGCTGTAAACTCCCTGCTGCCAGGGGCCACCTCCACCAGGTTCAAAGATTCAGGACTAGACAGAGCTCACAGGAGGTATTTGGGAAAGGTTTTGGGCCAGACCTGGGCACTCAGAACCCTGGTCCTTGGTCTGACTACTCTCACTCTTAAGAAGAATTTCAGCTGAGGGAAGGCAAGCAAAGCACACAGGGCTTTCCTGCCTTAAACAGCTCCTAAAGAGTTCAAGGGGGAAGCAAAGGTCGAGACCATGGACTTAGAACTGTTTGTGAATATTACAAGAAGCATTATTGAAGTCACAGAACAAACCAACCACAGAAGTACAAATTAATGATTTTTACTATTAGTCAAAGAGATGCAAAACAGAATGACATGCTACTTATATACCTTTATATGCGAAGAACTGAAAGAGTGGAGCATTGAAAAAAAAATGTCTGACAGTAGGAGAATGATTAAATTATTTATATGACAAGATGACGCCACAGTCAGCTAATGCTCCTGGGGAATGTTTACTCAAAATATTTACATTATAACAGTATTTATTCAAAATACTCATATTACATCTGAGGACAAAAGCAAAATTACAAACCCATGAATGTAGTATAATATCAATACATATATGCTTATAAATACCTATATAAAAGAATAACTTCTTAATGGTGGCTGAATTATTGGTCATTTTATTTTTTACCTTTTACACATTTTCTGTTTTTTAAAATGGTGAGACTATGCTCTTATAATCAAAAAGTGCCTGTCTATGTCTGTGTGTGTGTGTTTAATAACAGGATCATTTCTGTTGCCCAGGCAACATTTGTAAAGCACCTGGCAGATAGGCATCCAATAATTAATCTCCCTTGCCACAGATTAATGAGCGGTCTTGGTCATCATGGGATGATGTTTCAGAAAATTTTAAGTCACTTATGCAAAGACATAGCAAATGGCCTATCTCCCTGACCTCAAAACTAGTATGACTGCATTATTGTTTTACTCCTTTTTGTTCTGGTAACTGGGGTTGGGAACACATTACCTTATGAATCAGGATCCATCCACTGTCAGTGACAAAATCCATTTCTCCCAAACTTGAATAGTTTGTTCCCTTAGCATGGAAGCTTGGAGAGATTCATCCTTACTTACGTCGACCCTTCTCTGTGTGCTTTGTGTAGTATTTTCTTATTAGTCATCAGTTCCATCTACACCATCCCAAATAGGAGTGCCCTAAACAAAATCTTTATAGATTGACAAGCCCTTTCCAGCGTCCTGCTGCATGAGGGCTGTTTGCGGTGGGATGTCAACTTTTAGTATATTAACTGGACCTTAGTGCATAGTGTGACAGAATGCAAATTGCATTGGACACATTTTTATAGCATGACTCGATGGTGCTGGAAACCAGAACAGACAGATCCCAGGGCTTTGCCCCACACACTAGTTACAGGATTGAGGATTCCTCTGGTTTGTTCAGCCACTGCTCTGCTGCCTCCTGCCTCCCAGGCTGGGATGAGCTAACGAACAGGCCATCTAATTCTGCTCACTGGTTTCGAGTCACAGAAGGAGACCCTAACCTTTAATTATAACATTTACTTACGGTTTCCTTAAAGCTAAGCAAATGCTACTCTGGTTGAAGTGAGTGAGGAAAGCCTACTAGAGTCCAGTTGCCCAGCTCTCAGGAGCACAAGGCCTGGTCAGAGCTTCCTTCCTTAAGGAACAGAACACAAGACTGCATGAAAAAAATAGGACAGGAAAAGGAATCCTAAAGCAAGCAACTGTGTTAAAATCCAAGCAGGTATTGACTTCTTTTGTACAAAGAAGTAAAATTTTCCCCACAACAACTATTTTTCTCTTTTTATCGATATTTAATTTCCTGTAACCACACTTCATCACCACTTTTCTAGTAACCTTTAACTGCAAAGTTATGTGACCATTTTCTCTGCCTGAGAAAATGGGATTTTTTTCCTTTCTTCTGAATATTGCCCTCCCCGCACCCCCTCCCAACTCCCCACCTTGTGACAAGTTCAGAATATCAAAAGCAAGTGCTTATGCACCGTGTACATTCACTGTCTGCTTCTGCCAGACTGGAGGGGAGCACAGAGACTTGTGCTGGCCAGGTCAGGCTCTGTGCACAGGGATTTGGGCTGTGGGGGAAGCTGCTCTTTATCCTCTTCTGCCTCAGGGCAGGCAAGATGGGAACATTCTTCTTAGCTTCTTTTAATCCGTGCTGTCTGCTCTCTCACTCCGCGCTTCTGAGTATTCCCAACAGTCAAAAGAATTTTGCCCAGTTTCCCTCAGTCCTTTGCAGTACACATTATAAATTACTTTTGAAGACCCATCTTCACATAAGATGTCAGGCACTGTAAGCCACCCCATCCCCATCCCCACTCAACAGCCACTAAGGGAGAAGATACGCCATTTTTTAAATTTTTATTATTATTTTTTTTGAGATGGAGTCTCACTCTATCACCCAGGCTTGAGTGCAGTGGTGTGATCTTGGCTCACAGCAACCTCCGCCTCCCGGATTCAAGTGATTCTCCTGCCTCTGCCTCCTGAGTAGCTGGGATTGTAGGCACCCGCCACCACTCCTGGCTAATTTTTTTTTTTTTTTTTTTTTTTTTAGAGACAGAGGTTTTACCATGTTGGCCAGGCTGGTTTTGTACTCCTGACTCAGGTGATCCACCCACTTTGGCCTCCCAAAATACTGAGGTTACAGGCATGAGCCACTGTGCTCACCAAACCATTTTTTTTTTAAGTAGGTTAGTTTTCAAAAGCTGTGTGGTCTCATTTTACTGTTTTTTGTTTGTTTTCTTGAAGAGTCATTACTTTATTGAAGCACATTTTACATATATAATTTATCCAAGTATGCAATTTAAAGATTTTTTATAATAAAAATATTAGCTGAGCATGGGGTGACATGCACCTGTGGTCTCAGCTACTTGAGAGCTTGAGGTGGGAGGATCACCTGAGCCCAGGAAGTCAAGTGAGCCATGATCACACCACTGCACTCCAGCCTGGGTGATGAAGTGAGACCCTGTCTCAAAAAAAAAAAAAAAGATTTTTTAGTAAGTTTACCAGGTGTGCAATCTTTGCCATTTAGAATGCTAGAATATTTCCATTACCCCAACTGTTAATCTCTGCCCCCTCTTGATTAAATCAAGCATCATCTACTTATTGTCTCTATTTATTTGCTTTTCCTGGACTTCTCACATAAATAAAATCATATCAGATGTATTCTCTTGTGTCTGCTTTCTTCCACTTAGCATAACGATTTTGAAGTTCACCAAAAATCATAGCATGAATCACATCTTTTTTTTATTGTTGAATAATATTCCATTATATGGGCATACCTTATTTTGTCTATTCATTCACCAGTTTATGGACATTTACATTGTTTCTAATTTTTGGCAGTTATGAATACCACTGCTAGCAACATTTATGTGTAAGTCTTCAGACATATTGAGAGAGGAGGAAGGAAGAAACCCATCAGGCAGGCAGTTAAGGGAGGGTCCTGGGTTGAGTTCTTTCAGACGAAAGAACAGCCTGCAGGCACAGATAAGGGACCTTGCACAGTGGGGCTTACCTGAGACATACCCACAGCCTCACAAATAAAAGCAACTACACAGGAGATTTGCCTAGACATGCCTGCAATGGAAAATTCTGTCCCTTGACACACGCACAGTAAGGGGAACAAAGCAATGCGGAGTAACTCAAGCTGAGGACCCGCATGCACACTACGAGTGTTACTGGGGGCTCCTTGCTCCCAGAGCTCTCAAGATGGCGGCAAGCCTCTTGTTTTCTGACCTAGAGTTCTTGGCCTCACAGATTCCAAGGAATGGAATCTTGGGCTATGCTGTAAGTGTTATAGCTCTATTAGAAGCTGTGGATCACGGAAGAGAACCATGGAACCCAGCAACTAGTGTTCAGTTTGATTAGGACAAACCCAGGCACTTAGCCTTGGAGGAACAATGGCAGGCCTTTAACCCAATCAGGAGTGGCAATGGGCACCTCACTGGATGAGGAGCACAGTGGACACCCTGCCAGATCCAGAGGGGTGGAAGTCAGCAGCGGGTCTGCAACAGCAGCAAACAGCAAAAACTCAGCTTGAGCCCATAACAAACACGGACCAAAATAGTGTGCAGTTGCAAGATTTGAGAGTGAATACAGAGCTCCCATACAAAGGGAGGGGACCCAAAGGGGGTAGCTGTTGCCAGCTCCATTGCCTGGGTTTATATCCCAATCATTGTCCCTCCTGCTGTGCTCTTAGGTGACAGAAGATTGGCTATTTCTTTACCTTCTGTTTTTGCCTAATTAGCATTTTAGTGAGCTTTCTTTACTACCTGATATGTCGATAGGTTGAGTGTGAGTTAAGTTGCAAGCCCCTTGTTTAAAGGTGGATGTGGTCACCTTCCCAGCTAGGCTTAGGTATTCTTAGTTGGCCTAGGAAATCCAGCTAGTCCTGTCTCTCAGTCCCTGCTCTCAACAAGAAAACCCAAGTGCTGTTGGGGAGGTTGGCTGACGACCACTCTAACTGCTTCCTGCTGAATTGGGGCATAGTAGGGGTTGTGCAGTTGAGATTTCCTTAGGAGGGGTGCCTTCGATGTCATTAACATTGGAGCATGGGCTAGCAGGCCAGTCCAGGGGTCCACAGTAGATCTTAGTTATGGACTGCATCTGGAGTTCCATTTGAAGAACGATTTATAGTTTTACAGCTTTGATTCTGGAAGAGACAAACTTAACAAGAAGGTTAAAGATACAGGGATTGAAATGTATGACCTGAAGTGCAGGGGATTATTTCTTTAGCACACTTCACAGGCCCTGACTATCTACTTGATAGTTTTGAAAAGGCCTGGTCCAGTAAATAATGATTTGGCCATCTGATGGGTACTATCAGTGCCTAAGTGAAAGCTTTGGTAAAGGATTTTAAGTAATTTCCATTGGTTAGCTGCAGGCAAAAGTATTTTTCCTTCTTCCATGTCTAGCCATCCTGAGGGGAGGAAACTATGTCCTCATGAGGTTCCCCATTCTATTTCTTCTACTGAGTAGTGGTGCTTGGTTTCTCAGAGGGGATTACCCCATACTAGGGGTCCTTCCATAAGCATTTCTAATGGAGGGTCCCACCTTATGACTCTTTTGACTTCAATATCTACTTAGCAGTTCCCTTCTATTTCCCTTTCCTTTCCTTTCTGATGACCCTGGCAGTGTAAGACTGCCACCTCTTTAGGTTTCTGTACAGCCGATAATAATCTCCTAATGGCTTCCTGATGTTTGATAGGTGTTCCCTCAGAAGTTAGGAATGCCCTTTCTCTCCATATTGCTGCATGGGCATGGAGGACTAGGTAAGCATACTTGGAGTCTGTATATATATTTACCCTTTTTCCTTCTCCTAATTCTAGTGTATAATGGCCCCTGCTTTTGCTAGGATGTCTCTCCCTGACAAAGGAGTGGCGCTTTCAGGCATAATTAGAAAGACATGTGAAAAGAGTAAAGATCCCCAGTCGCAACTTAGTGGCTGGGAGAAGTATCTAGTGACTACCTGTCCTAGGACCCCTTGGATAGTGACAGATCTGGAGGACAGTTGTCCCGGACAGGAGAGTAAGACTGAGAAGGCCACGCCAGTGTCCAGGAGACAGTTAACCTCTTGGCCCTTAATGGTAAAGCATACCTGGGGCTCTGTGAGGGTGATGGCATGGGCTGGCACTTGCCCTGGGCACCCTCAGTCCTGCTGCTGGATCATCTGGTTAGTGGCTTCTGACTCAGAGGACCTTTGTCTCCTGGGGCAGTGGGCCTTCCAGTGACATAAGGGGCATGGGTGAGGGGGCGGCTTATTTCTATTCAGACAATCTTTTTTAAAGTGTCCTTATAGACCGCACTGGAAGCAAGCCCTATTAGGCATTTGATTTTCCCAGCCTTTCTGTGTTCCAGAGCCTCCAAAGTCTGCTTGCCTGAGGGCCATGACTAAAGTGGTGGCCTTTTTTTTTTTATCTCGTTTGTCCAGTTCCACCTGTTCTTCCTGATCTCTATTATAAAAAACCGAGATTGCCAAGTTCAATAGGGTTTCTAAGTTTTGCTCCAGGCCTAAGGCAGACTTTTGAAGTTTTTTTTAAATGTCTGCTGCTGACTGAGTGATAAACTTATCCTTTAAGATTAGTTGGCTTTCAATAGAGTCAGGTAATAGAGACGTATGCTTCCTCAAAGCCTCCCTTAGTATCTCCAGAAAGGCTGCAGGATTTTCTTCCTTTCCCTGTGTTATAGAGGACATCATGGAATAATTCATAGGCTTCTTCCTAGTTTTCCTTAGTCCTTTTAGCACGCAAGTTAGTAAATGTCTGCAGCACCAATCTCCATGTTCTGATTCTGCATCCCAATGAGGGTCTACACTGGGAACTGCCTGCTGGCCTGTGGGGAATTGTTCTCTTTCCTCTGTTGTCATCCTATCGTTGACCTGACTGAGATACCAGAGATCACCAAACTCTCGGGCTGCAGTTATGGCGGCACTTCTCTCATTTGGGGTTAGTGTCTGATCTAGCAGTAACATTATATCTCTCCATGTCAGATTAAAGGATTGTCCTAACCCTTACAAAACATCAATATAGCCATCAGGGTTATCTGAGAATTTACCTAGGTCTATTTCAGTTTGCTTCAAGTCTGACAGGGAAAAAGGTACATACACGCTGACTGGGCCGAATTCTCCAGAATACATCTTAGGGGCGTTTTTGCCTTGGGGGGAGTATTTCCCATCTGAAAAAAACAAACAAACAACAAAAACAACAACAAAATAGGGATGTCAGCACCCTCTACGGTCCTAATACTTATTCCTTTCCAGGGTGCGTAACCACCCATGGACCTCTGCTTATCGGATTAGTTACGCTCACTGATGTAGCAGTCCTGCACCCCTTTTCCCGCCTTTCTTGACCACAAAGAAAGGGGTCTGAGCTGCTGCGTTCTAGTAGTCCTTTACCAGCATGCCCAACATTGCCTTTGGTCTCAGGGTTGAGTCCTAGAGCTGGGTTGGGTTCCTGAGTATTTCATAACAACCCAGTTGCCCCATCAAGATGCATTCCCATAATCAACAGTTCTTGTGCAAATTCATTTCAGAGAGGGTGTAGGTAACATTTTGAGTCAGGATTGAGATTGAGTTTTTTTTAATTCTGTAAGTACTTTAAGGCCTGAGTGCAAACAGCTCTAACGTTTGAGCAGACCAATTATTAGGCAATTCTCCTAATTCTGCTTCCACAAGAGTCTCCCTATCAATTACTGAATACCCATTGTGGTTTTTTTTTTTCCCTGGATCACCTGGGAGGAACCATCTATCCTCATACCGAAGGGAGTTCCTTCTAGGTCTGGTCAGACCTTTGTATAGTAATTAAGATTTAAATCTCCTGTTAGGAAATCTGCCGGGTTAAGGGAATTTTCAGTGGTTAATGTTAAATCACCTTTTTTCTAACAGAATAGCCCCATACTTTAAGATTTGAGGTAGTAAGTTACCTTTTTGCTTTTTTGACTTAGGATAATTCTGAACTGGTGAGTTGTGTCACAATGAGGTTTCCCCTAAAAGTTATTTTTCTACTTTCTTCTGTTAGCAAAGGAGTTGCCACTACAGATTGAATGCATTTGGGCCATCCATGGGTTACTGGGTTAAGGATTTTTGATAGGAAGGCTATGCGTTGTCAGTGGTCTCAGTGTTTTCAGGTTATGCCCTTGTTTTCACTAACAACAAGGTAGTGTTGGAGTGTTATAGGGTCATGGAGAAGACCTTCAGTGATCAATTATAGGTTTTGAATATACCCTGGCTTTTAAAGGAATAGGGCACACTTTTTTCTTTACTACTTCCTTCTCTCTTTGACTCCCTCTTTGTCTTTCTCTCTTTCTCTCCCCTCTGTCTCTCTCTCTTTCTCTCTCTTTTCTCCTAGCCCTTTACAAACATGGGGCCCTGGCAAGGATGGTGGGGAATGGGTCCCACATAACTGCCCATGTCAAGAGCTGTGTGCCTAAATTGGGAGGGACACCAGGGACATGACTCTCTGGGTTCATAGCCTAGGGGCCTAAGGATGCAGAGTAGAGCTTGCTTAGATCCCTTTGGAAATACAACTTGCTAGAGGAAATGAAAGTCTGAACCGTTAGTACCTAGGAGGCAGGGATCAGAGGAAGTAGATTCAGAAGTAAGGAGAATTTTGGGGCTACACTTTCAAGAAAGTCATGGTCAGGACCCAGGAGGTATGGGTCAGAGGGAAAGGTAGGGGTGCATGCATGGGCAACTATTGAATAGAGACTTCTGGCTGTGCCATGATCTCAACTGGCTAATGCCGGGAGTTTGGGATGACAGTTTTCTGCCTCTAGTTGGCCCTCGGCTTTCCCAGGGAAATTGAAAGCGGAAGCTGGTTCTAGGCAGACCAACGCTCCCAACTCAGAAGGGTTGGGGGTTGTTAGAAAGCCCTACCCCAGACAGCCTCATGCCTGAGTCTTAAGTCCCACGGCCATGCTAATCATTTTTAACTGGCTGATGGGTGCCCAGTATTTTCCTCCATTTCTAAGGAAGGATAGTACAGAATAGCAAGCAAAAGTGGTCCAATATTACTCACCACTTTGGAGGTCCTTATGTGGTTGCCAAAATGTTACTGGGGGGGTCGTTGCTCCCAGAGCTCCCAAGATGGTGGCAGGCCACTTCCAAGATGGCAGCAAGCCTCTCGTTCTCTGATCTGGGGTTCTTGGCCTCATGGATTCCAAGGAATGGAATCTTGAGCCATGCAGTGAATGTTATGGCTCTATTAAAAGCCGTGGGTCATGGAAGAGAACCATGGAACCCAGCGACTAGTGTTCAGTTCAATTAGGACAAACCCAGGCACTTAACCATGCAGGAACAATGGCAAACCTTTAGCCCGATAGGGAGCAGCAATGGGCACCTCGCTGGGTCAGGAGCACAGCAGACACCCTGCCAGCTCTGGAGCGGTGGAAGTCAGCAGCAGGTCTGTGACAGTGACAAACAGCAATGATGGATGGCGAGTGAAAACTCAGCTCAAACCGTAACAAACATGGGCCAAAATAGTATGCAGTAGCAAGATTTAATAGAGTGAAAACAGAGCCCCTGTACAAAAGGAGTGAACCCAAAGAGGGTAGCTATTGCCAGCTCGAATGCCTGGGTTTATATCCTGATCACTGTCCCTCCCCCTGTGCTCTCAGGCGGTAGATGATTGGCTATTTCTTTACCTTCTGTTTTTGCCTAATCAGCATTTTAGTGAGCTATCTTTACTACCTGATTGGTGGGGTATGAGCTAAGTTGCAAGTCCCTTGTTTAAAGGTGGATGTGGTCACCTTCCCAGCTAGGCTTAGGGATTCTTAGTCGGCCTAGGAAATCCAGGTAGTCCTGTCTCTCAGGAGGATGGGGTGGAACTACCAGAAATTCATGCCTTATGCAAATGAGACATGTAGCCCTCATTGGTTTCTTTTAAAAGCCTCTGTATTCAACTGTGAAACAGCAACCCTTTCTCAGGACCCCTCTCGGTGGCAGAGAGCTTTCTCTCTTTCTTTCCCTTATTAAACTTCTGCTGTAACCTCACCCTTGGCATGTACGTGTCCTTGATTTCCTCGGCTGTGAGACAAAGAACTTCAGGTGGCACCCCAGACAAGGCCATTTCAATATATTTTCATTTCTCTTGGGTAGATACCTAAGAGTACAATTTGCTGGATCATATGAAAAATTTACGCATAACTTGTTAAGAAACTGCCAAACTGTTTTTCAAGGTGGCTTCACCATTTTACGTCCCTAGCAGCAATGTATAAGTGTTCCCATTTCTTCACATTCTTGACATTTGTTACTGTATATTGTATTATAGCCATTGTACTGCATGTGAAATGGTGTCTCATTGTGATTTTGCTTTGTGTTTTCCTATTGACTAATACAATGAGCATCTTTTCATGTGCTTTGCTTATTAGCCATTCATATACCTTCTTTGGTGAAATATCCATTTCAATCTTTGTCCATGGTTTTTGATGGGCTTGCTTATCAAGTATGAGCATTCTTTGTATATTCTAGATACAAGTCACTATCAGATATGTGTTTTGCAGATATTTTCTCAGTCTGTTGCTTGTCTATGTCTTTTAGGGCACAAGAGTTTTTTGATTTTGATGAAGTCAAATTTGTCAATTTTTTTCTTTTGTTTTTTGCTTTTGGTGTTATATCTAAGAAATTTTCACCTTGCCCAAGGCCTTGAGGGTTTTCCCCTATGTCATTCTTCTAAAAGTCATATTGTTTTAGCTCTTACATGTAAGTCTGTGATCCATTTTGAGTTAATTTTTGTGTATGGCATGAGGTGGTGGTTAAAGCTCGTCTTCTTGCATGTGGATACCAAATTGTCTAACCACCATTGGTTAATAGGGCTATTGTTTACCCAGGGAGCTCTTTTGGCACTTTTGTTGAAAGTAAATTGACTGTAAATAAAAGCATTTATTTTCTGGATGGTCAGCTCTGTTCTATGGATCTATACATCTGTTCTTCATAATTGTATTATAGCTTTACAGTAAGTTTTGAGGTTAGGAAATTAAAGTCCTCCAAATTTGCTCTTCTTTTTCAAAATTTATTTGGCTATTCATGGTCTTTCATAATTCCATGTAAATTTTAGGATCATATTATCAAGTTCTGCAAAAATGCATCCTGGAATTTTGATAGGAATTGCATGGAATCTATTCAGTTTGGGAATAGTCATCTTGTCAACATTGAATTTTCCAATCCATGAACATGAAATGTCTCTAAAATTATTTAGATTTTTTCTTAATTTGCCTCAGCAATGTTTTATAATTTTCAGTGTAAAATCTTTTTTTTTTTTTTTTTTTTTTTTTTTTGAGACGGAGTCTCGCTCTGTCGCCCAGGCTGGAGTGCAATGGCCGGATCTCAGCTCACTGCAAACTCCACCCCCCGGGTTTACACCATTCTCCTGCCTCAGCCTCCCAAGTAGCTGGGACTACAGGCGCCCGCCACCTCGCCCGGCTAGATTTTTTGTATTTTTTAGTAGAGACGGGGTTTCACCGTATTAGCCAGGATGGTCTCGATCTCCTGACCTCGTGATCCACCCGTCTCGGCCTCCCAAAGCGCTGGGATTACAGGCTTGAGCCACCGCGCCCGGCCCAGTGTAAAAATCTTATACTTCTTTTGTTAAAGTAATTCCTAAGTATTTTATTTTTTGTTGCTGTTTTGTGCAAGGAATTGTATCCTTAATATCTTTTTCAGATTGTTCATTGTTTATACATAGAAGTGCAATTGGTTTTTGTATATTGATCCTGTATACTGAGACTTACTGTGCTTATGATATGGTTTGGCTGTGTCCCCACCCAAATCTCATCTTAAATTTTAGCTCCCATAAATCTCATGTGTTGTGGGAGGGACCCAATGGGAGGTAATTGAATCATGGGAGCAGGTCTTTCCTGTGCTGTTTTCATGGTAATGAATAAGTCTCACGTGATCTATGGTTTTAAAAGGGGAGTTTCCCTGATCATTCTCTCTCTTGTCTGCCACCATGTAAGATGTGCCTTTCACCTTCTGCCATGATTGTGAGGCTTCCCCAGGCATGTGGAACTGTGAGTCCATTAATATAAATTACCCAGTTTGGGGTGTGTCTTGATCAGCAGCATGAAAACAGACTAATACAGTAAATTGGTACTGAGAGTGGGGTGCTGCTGTAAAGATATCTGAAAATGTGGAAGTGACTTTGGAAGTGAGTAACAGGCGGAACTTGAAACAGTTTGGAGGGCTCAGAAGAAGACAGGAAAATGTGGGAAAGTTTGGAACTTCCTAGAGATTTGTTGAATGGCTTTGACCAAAATGCTTATAATGATATGGACAATAAGGTCCAGGCTGAGGTGGTCTCAGATGGAGATGAGGAACTCGTTGGGAACTGAAGTAAAGGTCACTCTTGCTATACAAAGAGATTGGCAGCATTTTGCCCCTGCCCTAGAGATCTGTGGAACTTTGAATTTGAGAGAGATGATTTAGGGTATCTGGTGGAAGAAATTTCGTTCTTTCTTTTTTTTTCTGAGGTGGAGTTTCACTCCTGTTGCCCAGGCTGGAGTGCAGTGGTGCAATCTCGGCTCACTGCAAACTCCGCCTCTCGGGTTCAAGCTATTTTCCTGCCTCAGCCTCCCGAGTAGCTGGGATTACAGGCATGCATCACCATGCCTGGCTAATTTTGTATTTTTAGTAGAGATGGGGTTTCTCCGTGTTGGTTAGGATGGTCTCGAACTCCCAACCTTAGGTGATCCGCCTGCCTCAGCCTCCCAAACTGCTGGGATTACAGGCATGAGCCACTGCACCCAGCCATGGTGGAAGAAATTTTGAAGCAGGAAAGTGTTCAAGAGGAAGCAGAGCACAAACATTTGGAAAATTTGCAGCCTGATGATGTGATAGAAAAGAAAAACTCATTTTCTGGGGAGAAATTCAAGCCGGCAGCAGAAATTTGGATAAGTAACAAGGAGTCCAGTGTTAATCACCAAGACACTGAGGAAAATGTCTGCAAGGCATGTCAGAGATTTCAAGGCAACCTCTCCCATCACAGGCCAGAGACATAGGAGGGAAAAATGGTTTCCTGGGCTGGGTCCAGGGCCCCTGTGCTGTGTGGAACTCAGGGACTTGGTGCCCTGCATCCCAGCTGCTCCAGCTGTGGCTAAAAGGTGCCAGGGTATAGCTCGGGCCGTGGCTCCAAACGGTGCAAGCCCCAAGCCTTGGCAGTTTCCACGTGGTGTTGAGCCTGCAGGTGCACAGAAGTCAAGAATTGAGGTTTGTGAACTTCTGCCTAGATTTCAGAGGATGTATGGAAACACCTCGATCTCCAGGCAAAAGTTTGCTGCAGGGGTGGGGCCCTCCTGGGGAACCTCTGTGAGGGCAGTGCAGAAGGGAAATGTGGGGTGGAGCCCTCACACAGAGTCCCTACTGGAGCACCACCTAGTGCAGCTGTAAGAAGAGGGCCACCGTCCTCCAGACCCCAGAATGGTAGATCCACCAACGACTTGCACCATGCAACTGGAAAAGCCTCAGACACTCAATTCCAGCCTGTGAAAGCAGCCAGGAGAGGTGCTGTATCCTGCAAAGCCTCAGGGGCGAAGCTGTGCAAGGCCATGAGAGCCCACCTCTTATGTCAGCATGACCTGGATGTGAGACATGGAGTCAAAGGAGATCATTTTGGAACTTTAAAGTTTAATGACTTCCCTATTGGGTTTCGGACTTGCATGGGGCCTGTGGTGCCTTTGTTTTGGCCAATTTCTCTCATTTGGAGTGGGTTTATTTGCCCAATGCCTGTAACCCCATTGTATCTAGGAAGTATCTAACTTGCTTTTGATTTTACAGGCTTATAAGGTGGAAGGGACTTGCCTTGTCTCAAATGAGACTTTGGACTGTGGACTTTTGAGTTAATGATGATGAAAACAGACTTTGGGGAACTGTTGGGAAGGCATATGTTTTGAAATGTGAGGACATGAGATTTGGGAGGGGCCGGGGTGGAATTGTATGGTTAGGCTTTTTCCTCACCCAAATCTGTTTGAATTGTAGCTCCCATAATTCCCACATGTTATGGGAAGGACCCAGTGGGAGGTAATTGAATCATGGGGGCGGGTCTTTCCTGTGCTGTTCTTGTGATAGTGAATAAGTCTCACGAGATCTGATGGTTTTATAAAGGGGAGTTCCCCTGCTCATTCTCTTTCTTGCCTGTGACCACATAAGAAGTGCCTTTCACCTTCCACCATGATTGTGAGGCCCCCCCAGCCACGTGAAACTGTGAGTCCATTAAACTTCTTTTCCTTTATTAATTACCCAGTCTTTGGTATGTCTCTATCAGCAGCATAAAAGCAGACTAATAGATCTTTTTATTAGTTCTGATCGTGCTTTTATGGGTTCCATGGGATTTTCTGCACACAGGAGTTTGTCATCTGCAATAGACAGTATTACTTTTCCGTTCCCAATGTGGATGCCTTTGTTCCCCACCTTGTACTTACCTGATTGCATAGCCCCACTTTTCTCTCGAGGCTGATGCTGCTGAAGCTGGAACCCCCAAGAGATTGACTCCCTATGGCCATAGACCTGTGCTGTGACCTTTGGTGGCCCAGGAGGATAGCAGCAATGAGCCACAGCTGCCTTCCAACTTTGCGGGGGTGGGAAGGCAAAGCCTGTGCTCACTGTCAATGTCCATCACAGGCCCACGTGGCCAGGCGGCATGGCCCCAGGTCTCTGAGAGCCCTGCTGAAGATTTTGTGTCTGATTCCTACCTTATTCCTCCAAACACACTTTGTAGCAAAAGATGACTGTCTGGGCCCCACGTGGTGACCCCAAATTGTTTTAATAAAGTTAGTCTTACATTATTCCTTATCAGTGAGTAAAGCAGTGGGAATCTTAGAAATACAGCACAGAAGGTTTGGGAAGTTGAGTATGCCAGACTGTAGGGCCTGTGGTGTTTAGACATATCCTCCCCAAACTGAGGCAGGGCCTCATGTCTAATACTGATTTTTAACACAGGAAGAGATTTAGAGATGGAAGTTGAGGGGGAATCACTTCTCATGGAACCAAGGCGCTTCAGGGAAGGTTAAGCTGCCTTCAGAGGGTTGATTAGAATATCTGAGGGGGTGGAGTTTAAAGAAAGAATATTCAATACTATAATTTTAATTTTGCTTTCCAAATCTGAGTTTCTTTTGCTGTAATATTTAAATTCAACAAAATCATTTTTGTTCTTGGAAACAGAAAATGCAGCGAGTCTCAAAGGAAACAACAGGGAGTTTGAGGGTTTCTATGGTCCTGCAGGTGGAGACTGCCCTGGAGAAAACCCAGGGTTATATCCCAAGTTGGGTGTGGAATGCAGAAGCCTGGTCACATAATAATACGTGATGTTTATTGAGTGTTCTCTCACACTCAACAGTAATAATGTTTGTTGAGTGCTTTATAAATGTAGCCATTATAAACGAAGGACCACTCTTGTTTAGTGTTGACGCAGAGTGCAGTGGAAAAACTAAAACACAGCCTGGGAGCCAAAAGTTCACAATAGTGTCAACTCTTCACTTGCTTTGTCAAAAATGGGGACGGGATCCAAATACACTGCACAATGACATTCTTAAAGAGATTTGTTCACCTCTCCAGCCCACTTCCCGCAAGCCTTCCCCATAGCACAAGCTGCTCCGAGACATCTTTCTTCCCAGTACATCTACCACATCCCTCCCTCCCCACGCAGTTTCTGACCCCAAAGAGCACCAGGGCCAGGAGTCAGTTCTCCCACCTTGGCACAAACAAGAGCCCATGCGGAGGCCTCATTTCCAACACCTCATAGACCAACAGGCACATGAGTGTCACACGGGGGTCTAAAAGCATGAGTATGTGCTGTGGTGGGTGTTTTATGTGTTGATGATGATAATGATGGTAGCTACTAACCCTTGATGTTCTGTGTGGCCAGGCATTGTTCTAAGCGCTTTATGCGCTTATGCGCTTAGACCCCTGCCCTCAAATTCTTGCAATATTCTTAAGAAGCAGGCACTGGCCTCACTGTTTTACAGAGGAGAAGCTAAGGCTTGAACTTAGATACCTTCCCTGCACTTACAGCAATTAAATGGCAAAATAGAATTTGAAACCAAGTCTTCTGCATCAGAATCCATGTACTTAATCACAAGGCTACTTCTACATCTCCAGCTATATTTCATCTCAGTTCATTTTCACAATAGTATTTCCTTTTTCACTTGATAAAACAGAGGCTCTGAGTGTTAAAGGTCAATGGCCCAAAATCATAGAGTTATTAAAGTAGTGGAATAGGCCGGAGTGGTAGTGGGGAGGGCCGGCGGGAGGCTGAAGGCTGTAGTCTATTGTACAATGCTCCCATCTAGTGGTAAAATCTGAAAACTTCCTTTTCTGCCCACTTCTAAAAATGACGTACAGTTGCTTAAAGTTTCAGAAGACGGAAACCCTGTGAAATCCTCAAAGTATTAGAGTAAAAGTGAAAGGACAACAACTATATCATAATGGAGGAATAACTGAGGCAATAGCTTTTAACTGAGAGTCGACTTGGCTCTGAGTTTCCTGGCAGCCAAAGCTAAGAAGGAAATGTGTGTCCCATTGCTTATTGCACAACAAAAAGTCAATTAATCCATCACAAGACCAGCCTTGGACTTCATTTTTAATTCAACAACAATGGCACTAAAGATGTTGTAGGTGCCCTCCTGTGGACATTCATTTACCTGGAAAAGCCAACCAAGGGTCCTGATGGAACAGGTATGCCTGTTTATATAGGGGCCCTGGCTCAGTCTTTCCCCAAGCAGTCATTCCTGGAATGAGAATGCCCCATGAAGGCTTCAGCAAGTGCTATCCACTAGGTCTTTCGGGCCCAGGCACCACCCACATTTATGGTAGTTTTGGCTCAGTTATGTTTCGAAGGCAGCGCTGAGGGCCTGGCCCCTTGGTTTGGACTTTGGGCGGTGGCAGTGATGGTGCTCTGTTGTTCCATGAGCTCCAGAGATGCACTCTAGACCTGCGCTGTCCAATAAGGCAGTCACAGGTTACGTGTGGCTCCTGAGCACTTGAATTGCAGCTGGTGTGAACTGAGATGCCCTGGAAATATAAAATCCACAGCAGATTTCATATAAAAAAGGTAAAATATCTCATCAATAATTGTTATACCCATTACATCTTGAAATAAATTATTTCATGCTGGATTAATAAAAAGTTGTTAAAATTAATTTTACTTATTTCTTTTCACATTATAAAATGTGACTTTTAAAAAATTTAAAATTGCGTATGTGGCTGGCACTGTATTTCTTTCTAGTCTAGAGATAGAAAGAATACTCTAGAGAGAGTATTTCTCTTTCTACCTGGCTCTGGAGAGAGGTGGACTAGCCACTCTGGTCACCATGTGCAATGCCCCAAAACCCTAAGAACCTTTTGTGTTATCGTGGGGAGAACACTTGTCTTGATCTTCTAGATGCAGGTTGGCTTAGAGTTGAAGAATTTGGGTAAAGTGTTCAGTGGCCCCAAACAACTTTGCTCTGCCAGTTGGGACATGTTCTCTCTGTGTCAGCAGGCCAGGGATTGGGGTCGGGGTGTTGTCAACAATGGGAAAGGAGGGGCAGGGGCAAGGCAAGTTTGTTTTTCAGAAGTAGAAAACCACCCCTGCACCTGAAGTGGGTGTCTCTTTTGAAAAGAATTATTTGGTCTCCAGGTATGTGGTGCTCCTTGCATCACTGGGGTCCAGGTCTAGGTCCCAGGATTTGGATTTCACACGCCAAGGCCAACTCTGATTTGCTGATGTATCAGTTGTAACTTTCAGAAGCCAATTTGCAAATTTCCTTTCAGATCTTAAAAAGGCTGGAAAGCAGGGAGATGAGGGCATAAAACTTTGTAAATTATCAAAATCCCAAGCACATACATATTCAAGCACATGGGAACCACAAGTCCCCAGTCATTACTGTGGTTCTGCCTTTTCCCCTATGTTATGTGTTACAACATTATGAGTCAATTTCCCAGAAGTTTTAGCTGCTTTTTTCTGGCTGCACCAATTATATCAATAACAAACTCACAATCACATCAAATGACTGTCAACATATCCCAGTGCACCATGCTCCATGTAATGACTAAATAAAGCAAAATTACTTTATGGATTCCTTGGAGTATAATTGATCACAAGTTTGAGAATCTTGGGCTAAATCCAAAAGACAGCATCAAGCTCCCAGGCAGCTGGCCAAAATGTGAAGGCAACCTGCCTGGATAAACTTCTTCAAAGTTTCCAGTTTACTCTTAGCACCTCTAAGGTCACTGTATGAGTCCGTTTTCATGCTGGTGATAAAGAGATACCTGAGACCGGGCAATTTACAAAAGAAAGAGATTTAATGGACTTACAGTTCCACATGGCTGGGGGCCTCACAGTCATGGCAGGAGGTGAAAGGCAGGTCTCACATGGTGGCAGACAAGAGAAGAGAGCTTGTGCAGGGAGACTCCCGTTTTTAAAGCCATCAGATCTCATGAGACTTACTCGCTATCACAAGAACAGCACAGGAAAGACCTGCCCCCATGAGAGACTTCCCACCAGGTCTCTCCCACAACACCAAATTTCATTCAAGATGAAATTTGGTTGATGACACAGCCAAACCACATCAGTCACACTCCAATTCTTGAATGAAATTGGGTAGGACCAGTGCCCACCCAAATGATCAGAATGGTGTGTGTGCCTCCCACACAGTAACTCCTCCTTAAATGTGAGTTCTCACGTCAAAGGTGCATAGGGTTGGGGAGCAAGAAGTATGTAAGGTCTCCGCCAGACGTGGTGGCTCATGCCTGTAATCCCAGCACTTTGGGAGGCCAAGGTGGGCGGATCAAAAGGTCAGGAGATCGAGACCATCCTGGCTAACACGGTGAAACCCCATCTCTATTAAAAATACAAAAAAATTAGCCGGGCGTGGTGGCAGGTGCCTGTAGTCCCAGCTACTTGGGAGGCTGAGGCAGGAGAATGGCGTGAACTTCAGGGGACGGAGCTTGCAGTGAGCCGAGATGGCACCACTGCACTCCAGCTTGGGCAAGAGTGTGAGACTCCGTCTCAAAATAAATAAATAAATAAATAAATAAATAAATAAATAAATAAATAAAGTGTGTGAGGTCTCTTCCTGGGCTTAAAGCAGGGAAGGAATCCAAAAGCCCCTTGCTGAGCAGAATACTTACTGTGGGGTTTGCCCTTTGGGAAGTCAGAATTTTGGTGGTCGAATTCAAAAGCCTCCTGTAGCGTGCAAACGACATAGCTTCAGAGCCTTCCAGAGTGGCTGGCTCATGGTGGCACGCCCCATCTCCTGTGGAATAAGACTTAGTTGTCTGTTACTGTCTTGTTTCCTGTTACCCTGGGCTATGTCTCTTAGGTTGCCCCCAAATCTTCAAGGCAGCCTTGGAGGAGCCTCGCACCCAGCTCAAGCTAGAGCTCTCAAGGAAGAGCAAAGACGTGGGGTGACTAGGTGCTCAGTGAGTCTCCAGGGGAAACAGGATGCAGGGCTGTGCTACCTGGCAGCCCTCCTTTCAAAGGGGATGCATCTCTGGCCATTATAAAAGATTCAGTTCTGTCAAGGGCCTTCCAACATGCAGAGCGTGAGTGAGTCCTGTCGAGGGGCTCCCAGGGCCTCCCTCCCTTCGCCTCCTGCCTCCAGATGTTTCCTTCCCTGGGGTCTTGGCAGCCGGTCCTGAGCCCCGGGCGGCCAGTTTCCAGGACCTGCGTTCCCAGGCATGGCCACACGAGGTCGCGCGGCTCCCGCTCCGGAACCGCCTCACCAGAGCTGGGTCAGGCTGGCTCCGCGGCCCGTTAGGGTCGCGGGATCCCGGGGCCGGGTCCCTCCACCCTGCCTGAGCATCTGAGGGGCAACTTAGCTGCGTTTGGAGATCCCCTTGACGACGTTGTCTGCCAGGACGCCCCAGCGGGGCCAGCTAAGCGTCCTGGCCTGCGGCTGCAGCCTGTGGTGAGGGGTGGAAACGGCGCCCTCCTCCAGGGCTGCAGAGGCGATGAAGATTCCCGCGACCTGGCGGCACCAAGGCCTTCTCAAGCGCAGGCGAGAGGGAGGGCGCGGGGGTCCTGGGGGTCTCCCTCGGAATGAGGGGTGGGACCCCGACGGCGCCCCAGCCAGGGCCAGAAGCGTGGGCGCGCGGCGTTCCAGGTGCTTCCGTGCAACACGTTTCTGTCTCTCCCGTTTTCCAGAGGGAAAAGTTGCCGTGGGAAGCAAGGATTCCGGAGCCTCGGTCCTGTCCACGTGGTGCAGGGCACCTGTCTTCAGGGGCCTCCAAGGAGGGCCTGGCCCGGCCCTGCCCAGGTTCAGCCAGGTGACCGGGGCTGCAGGCAGGTCCAGATGACTACAAAGTGTTCTCCCCTCCATTCTCCAGGCCTCTCCTGAGGGGACCCAGCTGTAAGGCCTATGGGCTCCCACCCCTCAGGGCAAAGGCTGGACTTAAGGGCCAGGCTTTCCACGTGTCATTTCCTCTCCGAACCTCTGGGTGTCACTCACCTCCAATTTCCTGTCTTTAGCTGGGCATTGACTGACAGAGGCGGGAATCTCTGCTGTCCCTGCTCAGGTAGAAAGGTTTGGCCTACTTCCCACAGGCCATGGTCCCCAAACACTGCTCAGCACCCCCAGGCAGGCTGCACATCTGGATGGGCATAGGGAGAATAGGATCCCACACTCACCCTCACCATGGCCTCAGGCTGTGCAGAGCAGGCTTCCAGGTCCTTGACTTTGGGTTTGGACAGATGACTTTGGCTAATGGAATATTAGCAGTCATAGGGTTAGCAGAGGCTTTGCGATGCGCTTGAGAGATTGGCTTTGCATTCCCGCACTCCACGGTTTGAACCTAAATGAGAAACGTTTCCTCCTGGTAGGTGCGGCCCTTTCATCCTGGACCCCATAATAAGCACACATAGAGCAGGCCTGAACCCAGCCTGCAGTGGGGAGCCAAGCCCTGCAGTCCCACAGCTTGAAGCAGAGCTGCCCTGCTGAGCCCAGCCTCCACAAGCAGCCAGTGGTCTTCAGTGGGCCACGCTTACAAGCATGGGAATTAGTGCTTATTGTCATATGCCACTGACAGCTTGTGGAGGTTGTCCAGCAAAGCTGACTGACCAATGTCCTTTTCTCGGTCAGGCCTGAATGACTTATGCCCAATTCCATGATACAAATGACATCACTGAGACAATGTTATCTTGAAAATTGTGCAAGCCACAGAGCTGTCTGTCTTCCTAAGAGCTTGTATGGTGTGTATGGTGTATATGCTGTGTGTGTGTGGTGTATGTGTGTAGGCAGGGGAGGACACTATCTTCAGTCAGAGTTCAGACAAATGCCCTGTACCACCAGGACAAGGTGAGGGGCCAGGCTGCTACCCAGCGTCACCCTGGGATGGAATTCCGCAAAGACTTTGTAGAGGGGCCCAACTTGATATAACAACGTTGTTATTAATTGTCTCCAAATTTTGTAGCCTCCACTTAGGGAACAATTGACACCCCATAGATAGATTCTGATTTTCTTTCCTTTTCTCTGTTGGGTGAGGCTGGAGCCGCTGTCTTGTCTCATTCAAAGCCATGGAAGACGCCACCGCCAATTACATCAGTGTTTCCAAGCATCATAGCTTTCCTTCCCTGTAGCTCAGGTACAACAGCACGTTCTAAGGATCCTGATTTGCCTCGAGTTTACACACCTGATAAGTGGTTTCCTTTCCAAGAGCCATAAAACACAGTGGATGGTGACCCGGGGGCCCAGCACAGGTATTCTAAAGCAATTAGCCACCAGCCAGGAAAAACCATTATATGCACAGTGGGCTGAGTTGTGATGGACAGGTCGCATTCCATGAAGATTCCCAATTAGAACTCTGGAAAAGGAGCGAACAGACAGATTGGCAAGCCTCCACCTCTACTTTTACCCATTAGCAGCCCTCCACAGGTCACGGGGCGCTACAGCTGGGCTTTGGCTACTGCGGGCCCCTCTTCCTCCCTTGCTACAAAGCTGAACCCAGTGGTTGACTGGGTGGGTGGGGTTTCTGACCAGGCCTGGACCCCTCCTCCTCTTCAGTCCTCCCCAGTCTTTACTGCCCTGTGTCTTTCTGGGGCATTGCTTTGTGCAAAGACAATACCAGGGAGTTCTCAGGAAATATGCCCCTCACAGACCCCGTAGGACTCACTGCAGCTGACATCTGAGCTGCTTCTCTTCTAAAATGTTGCTCCTAAAGCTCAAAAACAGGAGCAGATTTCAGCAGCCGCTCCAATTTCTCTTGGCGTGATGGAATAACGAGGGAGAATTGCCCCGTGACATCTGATACAAAACGTTCCTGTTTCCAGTTTACCCACATAACAAGATAGCTTCATTTATAATGAGATAAGCAGAGAGCAGTGCTCAGGAAGGCCTGGTGTCATTATGGAGCTATTTCTATGTTAATAGCAATGAGAAGAGAATGCAGAAATGTCTGTCACAGATTGACAAAGTTGATGTTAAATACGCCTGCTGCAATGCAGCCACTGTGGAAGTCCCTGTTCAATACGTGGGCTGAACAAACGGTGGATGACTTGTATGCTTTGGGGAGAAGGCGATGTTTGTACCCCTCTGTGAACCCTCCTTGCTCTGCTCCCACAGTCTTTGAAACCGTCTCTCTCACCTTCTCTCGTCAGGCATTTGACCCTCTCTGCCTACGAGCCAGCCTCCCGGGGTTATCCAAGGAGGGTCTTTGAGATAGATACAAAGCTCAGGTCATCAGCCTGGGAGGAGGCAGACCATGCTTTAAGGGGCCCAAAGTTGAAGATAGGGAAACTGACTCTAAGCTGGACAAGGAATAAAGTCATGAGATTAACTGAAGTAGATGATGGAGAACCAGATCCAAACTTGCTTAAGCGGGAGGAGTTCAGGTGTGGCTGATTTGGGTTTGAAAGAAGCCATACGGATGCCGTTTCTTTTGATCCTTCTTTGCGCTCCTGTCTCCTCGACGTGCTCCTGTCTCCTCGGTCAGGTCTGGTCTCAGGCTCCTACCCCTGGCAGGACAGTCACATCCTGTTAGGCTCCAGGGGGAGAGGGAGAGTCCCTTTCTAGGAAACCCAGTAAAGGTCTCACTCCTTACCTGTGACTTAGATTGGGCCATGTGTTCATCTCTAAAACCGCATCAGTTGAGAAGCAATACTCTGACTGGCCAGGCCTGGGCCGTGGATTCCACCTGAGTCATGTGGTCTGCAGGCAATGGTCTTTCGTAAGCCATTGCCAGGAGTCCAGTGAATCATACTCAGCTTCTTTTGGGCTTACATTTTTTTGTTTGTTTGTTTTTCCTTCTTGAATCATTGTTGTCTGGGAAGCGAGGAACAGAGAAACTGCGCATACCGCTCCTCTCCCAGCATCCCATAGGAGGACGTCTTTAGTGTGGCTCAGAGCCTTCCTGGTTAGGCCTCCACTCTCCCACCCCAGCTGCCTCTGCAACCCATCCCGGTGCCCCAAACAGCATGCTTTCCCATCCTTCTGCTTTACATGAGCATCTGCCCAAGGGGCCCGGACTTTCCTCCTCCAACCAAAAAACTCCTATGGATCCCTCAGGACCCAAATTGTCCTACCCCTTCTGTGATGCTTTCCCCAAGTTCTTCCAGGCATTTGTCTATGGTCTGACTCCCTGTAAAACTCTTTATCACATTGTTATCTCATGACCCCAGGAGGCTGGGAGCTCCTGGAGGACTGTGTTTTAAAGTATTCTTTATTGTTTTTTAGAGACAGGATCTCGGTCTGTCACCCAGGCTGGATCTAGTGCAGTGGTGCGATCCTGGCTCACTGCAGCCTTGACCTCTTGGGCTCAAGTGACGCTCTTGCCTCAGCCTCCTGAGTAGCTAGGACCATAGGGGTGTGCTGCCACACCCAGCTACTTTTTTAAAAAAGATTATTTTTGGCAGGGCACAGTGGCTCATGCCTGTAATCTCAGCACTTTGGGAGGCCAAGGCGGGCAGATCACCTGAAATCAAGAGTTCAAGACCAGTCTAGCCAACATGGTGAAACCCCGTCTCCACTAAAAAATACAAAAAAATTAGCCGGGCATGGTGGCGAGCACCTGTAGTCCCAGCTACTCAGGAGTCTGAGGCAGATAATCGCTTGAACCCAGGAAGCAGAGATTACAGTGAACCAAAATCATGCCACTGCACTCCAGCCTGGGCTACAGAGCGAGACTCTGTCTCAAAAAAAAAAAAAAAAAAGAATTTTTGTAGAGGTGGGATCTTGCCATGTTTCCCAGGCCGGTCTCAAACTCCTGTCCTCAAGCAATCCTCCCACCTTGGCCTCTCAAAGTGTTGGGATTACAGGCATGAGCCACTGTGCCCAGCTAAAATGTTATTTTCAGTTTTTTTATTATGAAACATTTTCAAACATTAAAAATATGTGTTCACCACCCAGATCTAATAGATAACAGCTTACCACATTTGTTTTACCTTTGTCTCTCTCGGAAGAAATAAAATATTAAAACAGTACAACTAAAGCCCCAATACCCCCATTCCCTTCCCCTCTACTCCCAGGTTTCTGAAGTTGAGTTAAATCTCTATTCGATTTCACACTCTTGAGAACTATTTGTGTTAATTTGTAAATATGTTTTGTTCATTTGTACCACAATGGAGTGCTTTTGATTGTAAGAATAAACCATGGTTACTTACCCTTTTCCCTCCTGGTGAGTGCATTTGTTTCTGACTTTTCAACATTGTAAACCTTCTGCAGTGAATGTTCTTGCCTGTATCTCCTGTTGCCAAAGTAAGAATCTATCAGCAGGTACACTAGTGGTGGAATTGTTGGCTTTATGTAGGATCTGTGCATCCTCAGCTTTAAAAACATTGTCAAGGCCAGGTGTCTTCCGAAGTGCCTTCCTAGCTACTCGGGAATTAGAGCCAGGAGGATTTCTGGAGCCCAGGAGGTTGAGACTGTAGTGAGCCATGATTATACCACTGCATTTCAACCTGGGCAACATAGTGAGACCGTGTCTTAAAATCAACAACAAAACATGAATAAACATTACTTGAGTTTTCTCCAAGTTCAATCTGACTATGAGAAAATGAAGTCATATTTTGGTTCGTTTGTATTTGCCCAGTGACTGACGGGGCCAAGCCTTTTTTCATATGCTTGTTGGTCATTCAAGTTTTCTCTTCCACAAATTGCTTGCTTTCCTAATTAACAGGTTGTTGGTCTGTCTGTGCCCTGGAGCCAACTCCTTTGTTTGTTATATACAACCTTGTCTTATCCATCAGTACATTCCTGAATCTTTCTCAGTGCCAGACACGGGCCGGCCCTTGATAAATTTTTACTGGAAAAGGAAGAAATGAAGAAGACAAGCCCTCTGGAACCGGTGAAACTGTTCTGACTGGCCCCTGGGGGTGACCTGTATGAGCACAGGGCTGCTTAGGAGATGGATCTGCCTGGGACCTAGGCACTAGGTCAGCAGATAGAAAGTAGTGACAGCCAGACAGGACACGGAGGTGGCTGATGGGGAGGGTGCTGCTGAGTCCAGGGGACCCTTTCTGGGCTCCACCCTCCATAAAGAGTCTCTAAGCCTTGCTGACTTTGTTGCCAACGTTCTTCAAGAGGCCGCCCTGAGATCTCTGGAAGGCAGTAAGAAATCTGGTCACTTCTACAAAATGCCAGGATCCCAATCCCCTTCCCAAGGTGAGCCCGTTAGCCACAATCCTCAGGACTCAGATTTAGACGTTTAATTTCCAGTTTCTCCAAATCTTGCTCCTGTTCTGAGTCATTAAACAGGCTCCCAGGCTGTCTCCATTTGAACATACACTTGCTGGCTGAGGCAGCCCTGGGTGCTTTCAGGGAACACACACTAACAGCCCCCCCTCAAGCACTGCCTGGGAGAAGTGTGGAGCCCAATCCAGGCCTCATCACGTCCTTCATTACCAAGCACCACGTGCAGCCACCCTGTGGCCAGAATTCAACTCTTACCTACCTGTGAATGATTCTTTGAATAAACACAGTTTACAAAAAGCTTTGAGAGGCCAGCAATCATAGCTGACACTGGACAGTGTCTCAGCACCTACAATGTACCTGGCACTTAGGAGGCCTCAATAGTGATTTATTCATTTATTTATTTGGAGATGGACTGTTGCTCTGTTGCCCAGGCTGGAGTGTAATGGCGTGCTCTCGGCTCACTGCAACCTCCGCCTCCTGAGTTCAAGCAATTCTCCTGCCTCAGTCTCCCGAATAGCTGGGACTACAGGTGCCCGCCACCATACCCAGCTAATGTCTGCACTTTTAGTAGAGATGGAGTTTCACCATGTTGGCCAGGCTGGTCTTGAACTCCTGACATAAGATGATATGCCTGCCTCGGCCTCCCAAAGTGCTGGGATTACAGGTGTGAGCCACTGTGCCTGGCCTCAATAGTGATTTATCTAAGAAATGGATGAAGGGACCAGAACAACTGACATTATCAAGGTGGCATTTCTCTTTGAGTTTATCTAGAAATAGCATTCATTCAACTAAAATATTAAGAGACAAATATTATCTTTTTTAAACGTTTAATCTAATCATTTAAAAAATTTATCTAAAATAATGAACATAGAAGAACAGCCACTAAAATCTTGATATGAAAAATTTCCAGATATTAAACCTTGCTTCAGATATTAAAACCTATTATAAAGGGACAATAGTTGAAAGAATATGGTACTGGTATAGAAGTGGATATATCAGCGGACAATATTAAATTGCTGAAATACACCCAAGTAATGCAATAATTTAGTTCATGGTAAACATGATGTTTCAAAGGGGTAGAAAGTGATTATCCAGCCTCAAAGCGGGGAGTCTCTGAGCCCAGAGCTCTGAAGGGCCTTAGCAGTTTGGCACCTTATAATTGCAAGACCCTATCTTATCAAGAGGTGACAGCTGTTGGGTGAGATGGGGGGGAAGTTTGCAAAGCTAGCAGTCTCTAAATGGATAAAAAATTGCTTGTTTGAGCTATTTTAAAAATAATTGGATGTGCAAAAATTTTAGTTGGGTGCTGGCAGGCTTTTGAGCTAACAGATCTCAGCCTGCAGTGCAGAAATAAGCAACCTATGGGCTAATGTACAGAGGCCATCTTTGGCTCATTTATAAAACAAGTCCCTGTTGGCAACTTCAGCAGCTACAGCTGGTGGGATCACCTCCCCGCTCTCCAGAGGAGCTGTGTCTAAAGGGACTCTATGATGCTTCCCAGTGAGAGTCCAAGGTGAGCAAACAACTTCCCTTTCTGTGAGTTTTCCTACCCTCCTCTTTCCCATCAGCCTCTCATGATGGTCATGACAACAGGCAACATCTGAACATTTCTTTGCCAGGCACTCGGTCAGACGCTTTCATGGAAACCGTCATCAAATATACAAAGCAAATTTATGAGGTAGCAAATGTATGTATCATCTCCATTCTACAAATGAGGAAAGTGGGCAGACAGAGGCGGAGCGACTTGCCCTAGGTTTCACAGAGAGCACAGAGCAGAGCTGGGTTCTGACCATAAAGGATAACTCTCCCCCAATGCCCAATGCACGTGAGCTTCCTCACCTGCACGCCTCCGCTTCCCTCCATCCCTCACCCCTAGTTTGTTCTTCTCCTTTTGGTACAAGTGTGTTTCCTGTAGCCCTCTGCAAGGCCTCCTTCTGGTTCTAGTCCTTCCTTCCCTATCAGTCAGGGTCCCCCTGGGAGTCAGAACCACAGCAGTTATTTGAGCAGAGAGTATTTAATATAAAGAATTGTTTACTAGGCATAAAGTTGTGAACTCTATAACTGAAAGGACATAAAACAAACTCTAAAGTATCACAGACGTGGTGACTGCAGGAAGCAGTACACACACCTAGGGCTGGAGGAATAAGGGAAGAGAATGGAATTATTAAACTCAAGGCTTGGGCAAAGCCCCTGGAACTGGAACTCAGATTGAGTAGGGAGTGATGGCCGGTGCTTGGGTTTCTGCAATGGGTGGGAGGGTAGATGGGATGAAAAAAATGGCAGAATGAATCCAGCTGCTGCTACAGGAACGAGCTGCCTTTGGGGTGAAGAAGCATTGTGGGGTGACGCTCCTAGGAGCAGAAGCCAGTGGGAAGGAGCAAGTTCTGCTCCATCCTCCAGCTCCCCAGTCTCCCTGAAGTGCCCCCTACTGGTAAAGTCCAACGGGGAGCAGCTGGCAAAGGAGAAATGTGGTTTGCAGCATCCTATCCTCAGTGTCACTGAGCTGAGATAGAAGGGTGGGTCTGGAGCTGAAAGACAATTACTCAATAAGTAGTACACCTTTCTGTGGCCAAGGTTGAAACCTTGTCTCTTACATTTCAGGATATGCGCCTCAACCATTTCCTCTCTGCTAAGCTTTTGGGGAGCTCTGCTTCCAATTCCTACTTAGTTATTGTTCCTCTTCCATGGGGTTCAGATGGCAGAGTGCCAGGATCCCTCTCCAAACAAACTGAGAAATGTACATAACTATTACGTCCTCTGCATGCAGAGCCTGAGACTCAGCCGTGTACACATCCCCACCCTGGGTACCTTGGAGTCCATATTCTGCTAACTGTAAGTCCCAGGCATTTAGCAAGCCCTTTCCCAGAGACACTCGGGCTGGCAGAGAGGGAGGACAGCTGAGACCACGCTTCGGTCCCTTCCCTCCCCAGCCTGTCCAGCTCATTCCTGCCGTACATGTTTGCCTGAGCGTGGCACCGACACCTCATGGAGTCTGACCTTTCTAGAAATGAATAATTTGATTTCTCAGGAAAGTAGTGAACATAAGGTAAGCTTTAGCAACATCAAAGCAGCACATCGATTAAATATCTGCCTGAGAATTCTCTCTGGGTTTTTATATTCCAAAAGGCTTACAATAAAATTAACTCCAAAGTTACTGAACTGAGAAATGTACAATTACTGTCTTGTTGATGCAATAAAATAGAAAGGACTGTTAAGGCATTTAATTGGCTCCCAACAACATACGATGGTATGTTAATTAGACATCAATTATGACAGAATGCTAATTGACATTTGATAAGCATTCTAACTGATAACCAATGTTTGCTCTGCCAAATTAAATGCCTCAGTGGGCTGTGTTTGACAGCTGGGAGGGGGTTTATTAGACGGCTGCAAGTGCCTGGCATCTTCCAGATGGCTGGGGCTCTCTCTAGAACATCCTGCTATTCCTTGGGAAATACTTCCAGGGTCAATTGACTTTTCCTCGTTGCTTCTGGGAAAAGAAGTCACTCTTCTGAGGGAACCTGGCCTCGTTTACCTTCAATGCCCAATACTTTCATCTTCCCATCACCTGTCTTCTCTTCTCAGTGTGTGCAGCCTCACATTTCAGCCCACTTTCTGTAGCCTTTACAGTCAAGCCTATTTGAACGCTAAACCTGGCTCCACCACTTTCCAGCTGTGGTCCCTGACTCTGGGCTTCAGTTTCCCCTTTCTGCAACAGGAATCTTGCCTAAGTATTAGGACTAATGGGAAGAAAGCAGTGACCTCAATTTTTAACACAGAGCAGGAGCTCAGTACCTTTCATTTTCTGTTCTTCTCTCCCCTCATTTTCCCTTCTGGTCTTCTATTCCTACTCCTGGGCTATGGCTTTGTTCCACACTGTTGGACTGTGGCCCTGATGCCACGGTTCTCAGCCCTCCCTCTGAGCTGAGACCAAGCTTTGACTACCATCAGAGGAAAGTGTGGCTTGAGCGTGAAATTTAAGTGCTGGTTCCACCACGCATTCGCTATGTGACACTGAGTTGGTTCCTTCACTTCTCTGTTCTTTGATTTTCTCATCTGTGTTGTGGGGATGATAATAACAATACTTATCTTCAGGTTGATGCAAGCACTTAGGGTGGCGCTTGTGCGTGGAAAGTGCTCAGCATGTATCAGCTTGCAAACATTGTAAACATTAGACCCCACCGTCTAGGGTGAAGCCACTGAATTTGATTCTCAATCAGGTTTTTTTTTTTTTTTTTTCCCCCCAGCAACCAACTCTTGAGTGGATTCAGGCTTCCACAGTCTCTTTTTTCTAGGTGGCAATGCAGAAAGTGGCCTCATTCCCTCTCCTTTGCTTCCTGGACTTCCGGATCATTTCAGACAGACTCTGGCTGCTGTAATATGTGCCACTTGCTGGTACACACAGTGATTAAGAGTTAGTGAGTCCTATTTCCTTTAGAGTACGAGAAATATGTGACTCTTTCTTTCTCTCTTTGCTACCAGTTAGTATTCTATTCTTTTACCTGGGAACTTAGATTGCCTATGTATCGAGGTCAATTCAATGAAAACCAATTTATTGAATGGCTAATTTGCCAAAAGCCAACTCACTAAGAGTTAATTTGCTGAAATTCCATTTGCTGAATCATCAAATTACTGAATGGCCAATTCCCTGAACACTGTCCAACCCTTAACCGTATGTAGGCTGGGTGGCCGCAGACAGTTTGCTGTCAGAGCAAGAAACACATGTAGAAGTAGATTCAGAAGCTAAGCAAAGAGTAAGGCAGATGTCCCTAAAAGTAAAGAAGATAGGAAGCTGAATCTACAAGAAAGTCCAACTGTTCACAGTTAAACAATGTCCACTTAAGAAGTGCTCTGCCTTTGAACCGTGAAATAGATAAGGATTTCAAGTCTGGGCAGGTTGCTTTGTGGTTAAATACCTGTAAGAAAGTGACCCTGAAACTAAAACAAAAATCAATTCTCAATAATTTGGTAGTTCAATCATTTACAAATTGGCCATAGCAAATGGATTTTCAGTGAATCAGTCTATTTCCTTCCCTACCTGCCTAGCCCTCAGATATGCTAATACTGAGGTAAGAAACACCCATACAGAGAGGGCGGCCATCTGTCCGTACAGAACAGAGGCAGAAGGTGGCATCTGGTCTGACTTTACATCTCAGCCAGGGCTGGGGCAGGGAAACCTGGGGTTGGGAAGGGGGGCCCAATAGCCTGAGCCTCTAAGTGGTGGTCAGATTAGTAATTGAGCCAGTGGTAGCTCTCTGTTCCTAGAGGCATGCTTACCTCTAAGGCAGACCCCAAACACTGCCAAGTATAGGACATGCAGAAGCTCAGAGGAGGTAGCCTGGGCCCAAGACAACAGGTAGGGCTATGGGGCAGGATCCCTCTTCAGCCCCAGACCTCTTTTTAGGAGCAAAACAAAATTGTCAGAGACTGGGGACAGACTCTGGCACTTCACTTAACCTGAGCTAGGGACTCCAGGTTCCCTGAATATAGGTAAATTTATTCATTAAAAATAATTATTTTACAAAAAAATTAACCGGGCATAGTGGCAGGCGCCTGTAGTCCCAGCTACTCGGGAGGCTGAGGCAGGAGAATGGCGTGAACCCGGGAGGCGGAGCTTGCAGTGAGCCGAGACCGCGCCACTGCACTCCAGCCTGGGAGGCAGAACGAGACTCCGTCTCAAAAAAAAAAAAAAATAATAATAATAATAATTATTATTATTTTGTGCTCATAGCAGTAAAAAGAAATAATATTAACTGAATATATTGAACATTCACTGTGTCCCAGAACCATGCTGAACACTTGTGTGCATTATATCTCACTTAATCATGAGAGCAACTCTATAAAGGAGTTGCCATTTTAATTCCTATTTTACAAAGAGCTGAGGCTCAGAGACATTAAGAAGTTTGGCCAAGATCACAGAGCTCACAAAGAATCAGAGATTGCCTTCGTATCTAGATGTGTACAGCTCCAGATCCATGCTTTTGACCCAAACCTCACCTTGCCTTCTAACTATTAGTCAAGCATTGCACTGGGTTCTGGGAACAAATCAGGCAGACCCATTTTCTTCTCTGTAGAGCCATCACATGTAGTCACCAGACCTCACCCTATTTTAGGGGTCCCTCCAGGTATTTGTAGGACAGAAAGGGCTGGGCTTTGAGAAGGCCTGAGTATGGATGGGACAGGTGTCAGCAGCAGGTGGCGCTGGTCTCCCACATTCTACCTGCTCAGCCTCACACTGAGGGCTTCTTTTCCAGCAAGAATTCTCTGACACTTGCTAAATACTGCTGGACAGAGTTAAGCCGGCCTGGGAAACACCTAGGAAAAAAAACCATGGTCAGCTAAAGGCTGGTGAAGACAAAAAGATTATGGGATGGGTAATGGAAAATTTTAATCACTAAATATGGCCTCATATCTAGTTGAAGAAATGAGGATTATGATGTCTATACATAGTCTTCCTCATCTTGATATGCATATATTTTAGTATATTAATTGATTTCCCCTTTCTTCCCCCTCTACTGGTTTATATTATGTGTGTTAGTTGGAGTTTACCTTATAACTTTTGGCTACCCAGGAGAGCACAATATAATTGTAATTAAATAACATGAAGAATAAGTATCACTCAAACATGCAGGAACTTATGGTCTCCGGGCCTTCCCTTTTCAGGGAGAGGGTTTGTACACCTTTGTACTAGTTAGTACACCTTTGTAGTAGTTGCATTACATTAGGTAGAAGCATGTTATTATTTGCAAGTTTAAATATAGGTATTTTTTCCTTGGTGTGTCATACATATGATAATATATTTTAATTATATTTTTTATCTACTTTTTGATGTGATTTTATGTAGGATATTGTATACAGAATATCACTATATAGAACTAGAAAAGGATTGAGTATTACACAGTGAGCCTAGATACGGAGCTGGGTAAAATACCCAATAAGGCTTTGCTTTAAGGAACATGAGTACATTTTTCTGGGGTAAATAGTTTTATTATTTCAGATGAGACCATTATTGTTGTGTGATTGGGAAGATTAAGTATAGAAGAAGGTCTATCCTGTGTTGGACAGTTAAAGGAGTGAACTACAGTAGACATTTCTCATTCTCTTTGGTCATCCAGAAGCATTGGACATATTTCCTGTGCTTGAGGAATTTCCCACTTCATGTATCATGGTGAGAGGAAAAGACTATCTCCTCCATGGAAATTTCCTAGCCTCCCTTGTAGCTGGAACTTAGGC
Organism: Rhinopithecus bieti; assembly: GCF_001698545.2. NCBI lineage: Eukaryota > Metazoa > Chordata > Mammalia > Primates > Cercopithecidae > Rhinopithecus > Rhinopithecus bieti. Next base: position 2,241,046 of record NW_016807758.1, read on the forward strand.
ATTTGACTCTGGCTTTGCCACTTAGTTACACTTTTCCAGACTTTGATTCAGAAGCTAGTAACATGGAAAGACGTACCGAAGCATTCTGGCGTGGTTTGAGACAGATACGTGAAGCCTGCAGAGGCAGATTTTCTCATTGTGACAGATAGTGCTTTACATCCATTGGGTCAACGAGGCAAGCTGCAACGTCTCTGCCCAGGGAGGATGGCAATGGTGACTCCGCTGTTTCAGCTCTGTGGAGTAATTTGGGGGCCTTTCTCTGATGAAATGCCAGGCCTGATTTTCTGGTCCTTCCAGAGTTTTCCTATCTTTTAACACATTTTATTTCTGTTCAAAATAGCTTGACTTATTTGTTTACATTTAAGAATTCTGGGCCAGGTGCGTCGGCTCACACCTGTGATCCCAGCACTTTGGGAGGCCAAGGCGGGCGGATCACGAGGTCAGGAGATTGAGACCATCCTGGCTAACACGGTGAAATCCCGTCGCTAGTAAAAAAATACAAAAAAATTAGCTGGGCTTGGTGGCAGGTGCCCGTAGTCCCAGCTACTCGGGAGCCTGAGGCAGGAGAATGGCGTGAACCCAGGAGGTGGAGCTTGCAGTGAACCGAGATCACGCCTCTGCACTCCAGCCTGGGAAAGACAGCAAGACTCCGTCTCAAAGAAAAAAAAAAATTCTGACTGCTACAGGAAAAACAACAACCAGCACAATGACAACAAACCAGTATGGTGATCTTTGTATAATTGCCTTGTATCCAGTCACCAAATCACATTCACTTGAATTCATCATAACAGTACTTTTAAAATGAGTCTCTTCAATTATTAAGGAATACTATCGTGTCATATATAAATTAAGATAATTTTCTGTCTTTTTTTCCCCAAGTAATATAATGGATGCAAGTATGGATGGTAGAATTAATCAATAGCCACTATTCCTTGTGTCTGTTCAACTGGCTGCAAATGCTAGGTTCCTGTATTCCTTTATTCAAGGCTCTCCTGTGAGCAGACTAGGGATTGCTGTGGTCTAAGATAAAGTAAACTTTGGCCTGGATATAATTAGTACCAAAACTCCCTTGCCTGTACAGCTTGGCTTGGTGATGACCAAATACAAATACTATAAAATGTAAATGGATCCTAATGAGTAGAAATGGTTACCTACAAAATGCAGCTAAAAGTAGAATGAACCAAAGTACTTACAGAAGGACAAACTAACAAACAAGGCTTTATTAAAGTTGTAAAAGTCAGGAGAAAACAGAGAGAAAGATAAAGTGAACTCAGAATCAGGAACTAGGAAGGACTGGGATGAATCAGGAAAAAGACTAACAGCAAAACGAGAGAAGTACTAGGTGGTGGGCAATGATCTGTATTCTCCGGTTTTCTTCTATTATTTATAAGATGAATAGTGTGCGAATTGCTTGAACAAACCATAGATGACCAGAGTTTATAAACTGAACCCTCATTCCCACGGAACTAGACTCTTGCTTTGACTCTCCACTCTGCAGTTAGTTTGATCACCTGCTTAAAACAGGGCTAAGCTCCCAAATGGGAGGAAATGTTTTATTGCCCTGAATTAAGCCTGTCCTTAGAGGTGGATTGGACTATTATCTAATCATTGCCAGAAGTAGGACATTAGATCAATATTCCAAAACCCAAGTCATTATTTTTTATAAGTGTCTGCCAAAATTTAAAAAGTATATAGAAACCTTTTAAAAAAGTATAGACATTAAAGCAAGAAACGTCTCCATGCATGTGTACATGTGTTTGTGTATATGTATATTGTGTATATCTGTGTGGTTTACATTCATGAATCACTACAAATAAATACACATGGTAAATTTAACACTATAAAAGGTAACAGTCTTCTTCTATTTTCAGTACTATCCCTTAAAACTAGCCACTACTAACAGTTTTGTGTATATTTCCAAAAGATTTATATAATTATAGTGTATTAATATGTAAATATTTACACACTTGTATCCTTTCCTTTTAATACGTAAAAGAAATATACTATTTAATCCTTTTGCTCTATTCATTTAAAAACATGAATTGGAATTTTTTCTGTGCAAACACATGTAAATGCTTCATTCTTTTTAAAAAGTCGAGTGGTATTCCATTGTGTGTGTGTCAGTCCATTCTTGCATTGCTGTAAAGACATAGCTTAAACTGGGTAATAAAGTAAGAAAATAGGTTTAATTGACTCACATTTCCACGGGCTGTATAGGAAGCATGGCTGAGGAGGCCTTAGGAAACTTACAATCATGGCGGAAGTGAAAGGGAAGCAAGCACATCTACATAGAAGGAGGAGGAAGAGAGAGAGTGAAAGGGGAGGTACTACACACTTTCAAACAACCAGTGAGAACTCACTATCATAAGAACAGCAAGGGTGAAGTCTGACCCCCATGATTCAATCATCTCCCACCAGGCCCCTCCTTCAACCCTAAGGATTACAATTCAACATGAGATTTAGGTGAGGACACAGACCCAAACCATATCAGTGTGGTTCTATTGAACCATATTTTATTTAACATATATGAGAGTTCTAATTGCTATACTAGACGGAGTTCCAATTGCTATACTAAGCAATGCTTAGTATTGCCAACCTTTTTAAATTTAGACATTCTCATGGGTGTAAAATGGTATTTCATTGTGGCTTTAATATATAATTTCTTAAAGACTAATAAAATTGAACACATTTTAATATGTTTATTAGCCATTTTTTCTATACTTTTTTTGTGAAGTACTTGTTCAAGTGTCTCATTTTTCTACTGCATTATCTGTGTTATTCCTATTGACTTGTAGGATATCTTTATATATTCTGGATTTAAGCCATTTTAAAATTATACAAATATAATATTTATTGTATTGTAACTTTTGCTACATACATGTACATGTGTGTGTATGTGTCTGTATACACATATAGCAAAAGTTCTCTCATTCTGTGACTTGTTTTTGATTCTCTTGATGGTATTTTTTGGAGTACAGCAGTTCCTAGGTTTAATCAGGTCTAATTTAGCAATTACTTCCTTTATTGCTAGTACTTTTGGGGTCCTGTTTAGTTAATCTCCTTTTATCCTAAAATAATAAAAAAATTATCTTACATTATCTTCTAGGATCTTATTGTTTTGTGCTTCTTTTAATTTTTGTTTATTTTTAATTTTAATTTTAATTTTTTGAGACAGGGTCTTGTTCTGTCACCCAGGCTGGAATGCAGTGGTGCGATCACAGTACATCACAGCCTCTACTTGCCAAGGTCAGGTGGTCTTCCTGCCTCAGTCTCCCAAGTAGCTGGAACTACAGGCATATACCACCATGCCCTGCTAATTAAAAAAATTTTTTTGGCCAGGCACAGTGACTCACGCCTGTAATCCCAGCACTTTGGAAGGCCAAGGCAGGTGGATCATGAGGTCAGGAGTTTGAGACCAGCCAGGCCAACATGGTGAAACCTGCCTGTACTAAAAATGCAAAAATTAGCTGGGTGTGGTGGTGTGCGCCTGTAATCCCAGCTACACAGGAGGTTGAGGGAGGTTGAGGCAGGAGAATTGCCTGAACCTAGGAGGTGGAGGCTGCAATGAGCTGAGATTGTGCCACTGCACTCCAGCCTGAGTGACAGAGCAAGACTCCATTTTGGGGGAAAAAAAAATTTGATTTTGTAGAGATGGTGTCTCCTTATGTTGCCGCAGCTTGTCTCAAACTTCTGGGCTCAAGTGATTCTCCTGCTTTGGCCCATCAAAGCGCTGGGATTACAGGCATGAGCCATCGTGTCCAGCCTGTTTCTTTTTAAATCTGCAATCTGCATGTTTGATTTCTTTGTGGATGGTATAAGGCAGAAGATAAGATCCAATAATTTTTCCAAATGTTTATCTAGTTGACCCAGCACCATGTTTATTAAAAGACCATCATATTCTCCCCTGATATGCAATATTACCTTTGTTATAAACCAAGTAGTTGTATTGTGTGGGTTTTATTTCTGGACTCCATTTTCCATTTCATTGACGTAATTACTGCTTTAATTATTTTGGCTTTTAAGTCTTGATATTGAGGAGCTCATATTAGCCACATAGTTTTTCTTTCAAAGATCTTCCTGGTTCTTCTTCCTAAGTCTTCCCAAGATTTTATAAAATCTTTAAGAGGGTTTTCACTTTTCTTGGTCTTTTGCATTTCCATATACATTTTAAAATCAGCTCATAAATTTCTAAGCCAAATTAGAAAACCCTGCTGATATTTTGATAGGAATTGCATTGAACCTATAGGTTAATTTGAGGAGAAATTAACATCTGTATAATATTCTCTTCCATTTCATGAATATGGTATATCTCTCCATTTATTTACATCATTTTCAATTTTTCAAAATGTTGTATAGTTTTCTGTGTAGCATTCTTGTACCTTCTTTGTTAGATTTATTCTCCAGTTTTAAAATTTACAATATTATAATTGGAATATTAAATTTTTTTTCTCTACTTGTTTGTTAGAATCTAAAGCTACCACTGCTTTTTGTATACCGACCTTTTATCCAGTGATTTTGCTAAGTTTGCTTATTAATTCTAACAGTTTGTCTACAAGTTTTTGTGTGTTTTCTATTGTGTACTGTGTAGTCTATGTAGTAATCTGTTATGTTTTATGTCTTTCTTTCCAATTCTTAAATCTTTCATTTATTGTTCTTGTTTAATTGCACTAGTTAGAATCTCAAGTATAATGTTGAATAGAAGTGGTGATAGCAAGTGTTTTTGTCTTATTTCTTTTTCTTTTTTTTTTTTTTTTTTGAGATGTATTCTCGCTCTGTTACCCAGGCTGGAGTGCAGTGGTGCAATCTTGGCTCACTGCAACCCCCGCCTCATGGGTTCAAGCAGTTTTCCTGCCTCAGCTTCCCAAGTAGTTTGGATTACAGGCATGCACCATCACTCCCAGTCATTTTTGTCTTATTTTTAATCTTAGGGGAAAAGCTTTTAGGATTTTACTGTTAGGTGTGATGTTGGTTGTAGGTTTCTTGTATATATAAATTAATAGATGAAGAAGGTCCCCTTCTAATTCGACTTTGCTAAAAGATTTTATTATGTATACATATACAATTTATCAAATGATTTATCTTTGTTTATTAAAAAGATCATGTGATTTTTCTCCCTTATTCTGTTTATGTGGTACATTAAATTAATTGAGTTTTAAATGTTAAGTTCCCTGTCTTGGAATATGCACATCTAGGGTTGTGATGTATTATTATTTTTATAAATTGCTAGATTTTAATGCTTTCAATTCTGTTTTAAGAGAGATTGGCTCGTGATTTTCTTTTCTTATAATAACCTTGTCAGGGTTTGGAATATAAGATTATACTTCTACATAGAACAAGTAGGAAAGTGTTTCCCAGTTGCTGTTCTCTGGAAAAGTTTGGGTATGACTGGCATTATTTTTCTTTAAATGTCTGGAAAAATTCACCAATGTAGTTATCTAAGCCTAAATCTTTTGATAAAAGGTTTTCAGATATGGGTTTAATTTCTTCAAAATTTATAGTACAATTCAAATTTCTATTTCTTTTTTTTTCTTATAAATTCATTCTTTTTATCTAAATACGTAAATGTACCAACAACAGATTACACATTATTTTCACTTAATTTTCTTTTTAATCCCCCTTTCCATTCCTGATAGTGGTTTCTTGCACCTCCTTTTTTATAATGATTAATTTTTTCCACTGATTTATAAATTTACAAATCTCATTCAAGTATTCAAAGGGCAAGCCTTGATTTTGAATTCTACCTTTCTTGATTTTTCTCTATTCTACATTTGTTTTCCACTTTATTAATTTCTGTTCTTATCTTTATTATTTTCTTCCACTTTGAGTTTAATTTGCAGTTCTTTTTCTAACTTCTTGAGATGGATGTTTAGAGTCTTGACTTTTGGCATTTCATCTTTTCTCATATGTTCACTTAATGGTAAACAGTTTCTTCTATTCATAACTTTAACTGAATCCCATAAATTTTGATATGTCATGTTTTCATTGCCATTCAGTTCCAGATGTTTTCTAATTTCCTTTGTAACTTTCTCTTTCACTTATGTACTATATAGAAGTATACTGCTTAACTTCTAAACATTTGGAAATTTTCTAGTTAGCTTTTTTAAAAAACTGATTTCTAGTTTATTTCCATTACAGTTAAGGAATATATTTTGGAAGATTTTAATTTCTTAAAAATTGTTGGTACTTGCTTTATGAGTTAGTATATGAGTGATTTTGGTAAATTTTCTTTTCTTTTTCTTTTGTCGAGACGGAGTTTAGCTCTTGTTGCCCAGGCTAGAGTGCAATTGTACGATCTTGGCTCACTGCAACCTCTGCCTCCCAGGTTCAAGCAATTCTCCTGCCTCAGGCTCCTGGGTAGCTGGGATTACAGGCATGTGCCACCACGCCCGGCTAATTTTTGTGCTTTTGGTAGAGATGGGGTTTCACCATGTTGGTCAGGCTGGTCTCGAACTCCTGACCTCAGGTGATCCACCTGCCTTGGTCTCCCAAAGTGCTGGAATTACAGGCATGAGCCACCGTGCCTGGCCTGATTTTGGTAAATTTTCTATGTGCATTTGAAAGTAATGGTATACTTTGCAGTTTAGGTTATTGTATCTTATATATGTCAGGTAATGTATACTAAACAGGATGTTTAAGTATTCTCATTTTAAATTTTGTTTATTTACTCTTTCAGTTATGGAGAGAAGTATATTAAAAATTTCACACTACAGCTATGGACTCATTTTTTTTCTTTTAGGTTTGTTAATTACTAAATTATTTATTTTGATGCATACCATTAGGCACATACAAATTTATATTTTTTCAATTGTACTGATTGTTGACTTTTTGGTAATTATGAAATACCCCACATTATCACTTATAGCATGTTGGTCCCAAAGTTCATTTTTTTGTTTTTTTTCTTTGAGACGGAGTCTCCCTCTGTCGCCCAGGCTGGAGTGCGGTGGCGCCATCTCGGCTCACTGCAAGCTCTGCCTCCCGGGTTTACGCCATTCTCCTGCCTCAGCCTCCCGAGTAGCTGGGACTACAGGCGCCCGCCACCACACCCAGCTGATTTTTTGTATTTTTTTAGTAGAGACGGGGTTTCAACGTGTTAGCCAGGATGGTCTCGATCTCCTGACCTCATGATCCGCCCGCCTAGGCCTCCCAAAGTGCTGGGATTACAGGCATGACTTAAGTTCGTTTTTTCTGATTTTTTTTTTTTTTTTGGAGAGGGAGTCTCGCTGCCTCACCCAGGCTGGAGTGCAGTGGCGCCATCTGGGCTCACTGCAAGCTCCGCCTCCTGTGTTCATGCTTCCTCCTGCCTCAGCCTCCCGGTGAGGTGGGACTACAGGCGCACGCAGCTACACTCGGCTAATTTTTTTGTATTTTTAGTAGAGGCGAGGTTTCACCGTGTTAGCCAGGATGCTCTCAATCTCCTGACCTCGGGATCCGCCCATCTCGGCCTCCCAAAGTGCTGGTATTACAGATGTGAATTTTGTCTGGTATTAATTACTGCGGTCATACCAGCTTTCTTTAAGTTAGGGTTTGTATGGTACTTTTTTTCTTTTACTTTCATCTTTTTAATATCCACATATTTTGGGTGTATCTCTTGTAAAAAAGTATATAATAGTTGAGTTTTAATTCACATAATAACCTTTACCTCTTAATTGGAATATTTAATTTGTTTTAAATATAATTACTAATATATTTGAGTTTAAATCTATCTTATTTACTTTTTTTTATTGGCCCCACCTGCTCTGTATTTCTTTCTCTTTTCTTTCTTGCTTTCTTATAGATTCATGAAATAGTTTTTATTTATTCCATTCTTCTCTATTAGTTTGATAGGTTTATCTTTTTTGCAGTTTTAAAAAAATGATTACCTTAGATGCCAGTAGGCATTCTTGAATTATTAAATCAAGTAAGAATGATCTTCCACACTCTGGTAATTCAAGGGCTTTCAAGTACTTCATGTATCTCTTGCCTTTTGTACTGTTTATTCTCATGTATCTTAAAAATTGCACGTCTGTTTTTAAACACCACATGACATCATAATTATTGCTGTTTCATACAGTCAGTGTTCATTTAGATCTCTCTGTGTGTGTGTGTGTGTTTATAATATTCTTTCTAATGCTTTTACTTTCTTTCTGGAAATCTATGATTCCATCTAGAATTGTTTTTCTTCTGCTTCATTTTCCTTTAGTGTTTAGTGTTTCAACACGGGTCTGTTAGGTTTTTTATTATCTGAAAAAAAAGTATCTATTTTGTCTTTAGTTTGAAGGACATAAAAGACTTTTATGATGGCTACAAAAGTTTTAGTTGGCGATTATTTTATTTATATGTGTGTACATATAAATAATATGTAATATATATATAAATATATAAATAAATATATATTCCATTGTTTCAGACATTCTCCCCCTTGTCCCTATTGGGTATCAGCAGCCCCATTTCTCTTTGATAATTAGGAGCAGGGAACCCAGCCTGTGCAGTCTCCTTTGTTGCTTGCTAATTCAGTGGCATGTGGAGCTCAAAATTGCCAAGCGGAAGTTTCAACTTGCAGTGACCTCTGGTAGAAACATTTCTTCCTTAGTAATTATGGGCTTTAAACCAGCAGAGCTCCACATGGTGAGAACTGAAAGCATGTATTTTGTGTTCAGTAACTGGGTACATTTCTACAGAACGGGTTTATGGACACTGGCCAACAGTGAAAATGGACTGAGGCAGAAGCTCTCTGTATCACCTGTCTTCCAAAACCCCCAGTTCGACAGTTGAACTGCAGTGGTGTTTTGAGTCCTTGGGGGTTACTGTCCAATTAGAGCCAATGTCCAGTAATCTCTGACAAGCCCGGGCAGTCCCTTCTCCACGCACCATCAGCCCTGTGCCTGCAGGTCCCATGGCGGGTATGAAGGAGGAATTACTACGCACACTTGTGGCAGTGTCCTAGGACTCGGCCACATGGGAGCTGGATTCCCTTTCAGTCAAGCAGCTCCACGTCGGTGAAGTAGCAAAACACTGAGCATTAGATGAGAGGCCAGGAAGCTTTGTGCTGTCACCAGACCTGATCTTTGTTTTTTTGTTTATTGATTAACTGAGCAGAAAAAAATAGGACTTTGGTAGTCTCCCAGTCTATTTCAGTCATAGGGACAGTAAGATGATTTGACCACTGATGGTTATCTGCATGGGTTAAAACATTTTGAAATAATTTAAATCTGCTGCCAGTTATTGTACCTGCACCTCCCTTATCTCTGTGGTTGAGTGCCTCTGCTTCCTCTATTCCTTTTTCAAGTATGCTCTCTGGTTCAAGTTGTGGGCTCTAAGCCAACAACATCAGCATCACCTGGTGATTTGTTAGAAGTGCAGATTCTCAGACCCCACTCAGACCTCCCGAATAAGAAACTTTGCAAGTGGGGCCCAGCAATCTGTTTTTACAAGTCTCCAGGTGATTCTGATGCATGCTAGTGTCTGAGAAACACTGCAATATACCCCATCTCTACTGAAAAAAAGGATTCCATTTCTGTCGCGAGATCGACTAATGTCACCCCTGGCCAGTGGAGGACAGCCACTACTGAGCTTTCATAATGATGCTGGTGTTCCTAATGATTCTTCTTCTTCTTCTTCTTCTTCTTCTTCTTCTTCTTCTTCTTCTTCTTCTACTTTCTTCTTTCTTCTTCTTCCTTTCTTCTTCTTTCTTCCTCCTCCTCCTCCTTCTTCTCTTTCTTCTTCTCCTTCTTTCTTCTCCTTCTGTCTTCTCCTTCTTTCTTCTCCTTCTTCTCCTTCTTTTTTTTTTTTTGAGACGGAGTCTTGCTCTTGCACTTGCCCAGGCTGGAGTGCAGTGGTGCGATCTCAGCTCACTGCAACCTCCACCTCCCGGGTTCTAGCAATTCTCTTGCCTCAGCCTCCCAAGTAGCTGGGAGATAATCGTCAGAGGCAATCAAATCAGAACGACTCCATCTTGAAGAAGAGCTGGTCAAAATAGGTACCCGCCACCATGCCTGGAAAATTTTTGTATTTTTAGTAGAGACAGGGTTTGTCATCTTGGCCAGGCTGGTCTTGAACTCCTGACCTCAGGTGATCCACCTGCTTCGGCCTCCCAAAGTGCTGGGATTACAAGGCATGAGCCACGGTGCCTGGCCATCAATATATTTCTTAATGCTTCATTAAATAAAGTTTCTCTGTGTCTCCTGGGAGATGTATTTAGGTTATGCATGAGTAGATCACACATGTAAATCCACTGCAACATTCCTATGTTTCTAATCTTTGAGTTATTTTCTCCAAGAAAATTATGCCAAAAAATCTTAGCACTTCCACTTGATTTAATACAGGCCATCACTGAATCCACAGTTTAGGTTACCGGTCTTGAAGTCTAACACAGCCACTGCTTTATCTAATATATTGCAACAGAATGTCTAGTTAGAGTAATTATATGGGTATATTAATCTGGGATCACAATTATGTTCTTTCTTCCCTTGTCTAGTTCCCTTAGTATCCCTTCCATAAATAATCTGTAAGTATTTGCTGTTATAAATTAGCAGAAGATTGGAATTCAGGGTGTTAGGTCCTTTTTAATGTCCTATTTATATCCATACCCCTAGGTTAGGCTGAGATCTGATCCTAATTATGGGTTTTCTAGCAAGAAGGAGTGGGGGGAGCTGGAGAATGAGACTCCTTTCACAATTATAATCCTACTGATTGCAGGTAAGATAATCGTCAGAGGCAATCAAATCAGAACGACTCCATCTTGAAGAAGAGCTGGTCAAAATAAGGATGAGGTCTTCAGGGCTGCATACCCAGGAGGTTAAGCATTCTAACCTCCTGAGATAGGTTAGAATGAGATAGGAGGTCAGCACAAGATACAGGTCAAAAAGACCCTGCTGTTAAAACAGATGCAGTAAAGAAGCCAACCAAAACCCACCAAAACCAAGATGGCGATGAAATTGACCTCTGGTCGTCCTCACTGCTCATTATATGGTAATTATAATGCTTATAGCATTATAATTTAGCATGTCTTCAGCACATTAAAAAACACTCCCACCAGCACCACGACAGTTCACAAATGCCATGGTAATGTCTAGGAGTTACCTTGTACGGTCTGACAAGGGGAGGACTCCTTAGTCCCAGGAATTGCCTGCCCCTTTCCTGGAAAACTCATGAATAATCCATCCCTTGTTTAGCATATAATCAAGAAGTAACTATAGAAATAGCTAGCCAGTAGCCCTCGGTGCTGCTCTGCCTGTGAAGTAGTCACCCATTTATTCCTTTACTTTCTCAATAAACTTGCTTTCACTTCACTCTATGGGCTTGTTCTGAATTCTTTCTTGTGTGAGATCCAAGAACCCTCTTTTGGGGTCTGGATTAAGACCCCTTTCTGGTAACACAGAAAGATGCTGCCTTGCTTAGGGTCTTGAAGCAAGGCAGAACTATGCATGTCAAAACTGAGGGGACATGGGAGACTTCTGTTGGTAAAGGATGACTCAGAAGAATTTGAGAGTCCAAGGTATTCAGATTAATCCAAGTCTACCCAAATGACCCCATTGTCAGGATTAATTCCAATTGTTACCTAAATTTGCCATCAGACACCTGGTGAGGGTGTGCATATCACTGACATTGTGATTCTGGCTCTTCATGCTACTTATGCTTTAAGTTAGGAAATTCAGGAAACCGTTATTTGTCTCAAAAGTACACAGCCACAACAAGAAAGGTAAAATGTAAAGTTATTTGCAAGTCTGAAGAGAGCAGACGTCATGGTAAAAAGGGTAGAGTCATAAACAATATGAAAGATCAAATAGTAGGTTAAAGAATGTGTGCAACATTTATGCCAACGAGATTATATTCTTTTAAAAAAGTGCTTCCATACATTGATTGGTGTATTAGACAGAGTCACAGCCCTCAAGATGTCCATGCCCTAATCCCCTGGACCTATGAATAAGGTTTTGCAGATGTGATTAATGGGCTCTGAGATGCAGGGTTTATCCTGGATTATCCTGGTGGGCTCAATCTAATGTAACCTTAAGTGCAACAGCCTTTTCTGGCTGCAGAGAACAAAAGAGACAGTAGTGTGAGAAGGACTTGCCCTGTCATTGCTGACTTTGAAGATGATGAGAGGGTCTAAACCAAAGAATGTGGGTAGCTTTGAAAAGCTGGACAAAGCAAGGAAACAGGTTCTGCCCTAGAATGTTCAGAAAGAAACACAATCTGGCTGCCACTTTGATCTTAGTCCAGTTGAGAACGATTTTGGACTTCTGATCTCTAGAACATAAGTTTGTGTTGTTTAAGCTTCTGAGTTTATGGTAATGTATTATGGTAGCAATAGAAAACTAATACAGGAACAAAAAGACAACTCAACAGGAGAAGAAACACCTGGCTAAGACTAGGAAGAGACAATTCACAGCATTAGCTAATTAACGTTTGAAGAGATGCTTAATCTCACTAATGAAGCAGGTAAATGCAAATGAAAAGAATGAGATTTCATTGTTCACTCATTAAACTGGCAAATGTTAAAACAATTGATAATGTTGATACTCAGAAAACAATACCCAAAAGTATGGTGCTTTGGCATGCTGAGCATTTTGAATTAAAATAAATGGAAAGATCTTAGAAGCTGCTTCAGAACCAAGGATTTTCTAATCTTTTTTTGTTTCTCCCCTGTCCCCAAAGTGCAGGGAGAGGCTCTCTGGAATTTCCTTATCTGACTGAGGAAACTTCTCTCTAAAAGAAATGGAGTTATCTTAATCCCCCTTCCTAGGAATCTCATTAAATAACCAGGAAAGATTAACCACCAGAGAAGAGGAAAGATTAACCACTGGAGAAGAGGAAAGACTAAACGTCATCACCATACCCAGACAGACTTTTCATCTTTTTTTTTGAGGGCATCTCGGAGATTGCCTTAAAAGAGTTTATCTGCATAATTAGATGACCTTTGTTCGCAGTGCAATTCTACCCCTCACCTACCCACAACTTGTCAGTCCCATTCAATTTCCTAAAACAATCATTTAAAAACTACTCTCTGCTCTTTGGACCCATTCCTTTCCTTTGAAAATCATTTACTACCCCTTCAACATTGCCTACATCACCCATCTTTCTCTCCCCTAAGAAGAAGGTATTTAAGCCTCAACCATCTGGCCCTTCTTTGAGACTCATATTTTGTATGGCTTCTGTGCTTATGCATATTAATACATTTGTATGCCTTTTCTCCTGTTGATCTATTTTCAGTTCATTTCAGCAGACTCAAACCTTCAGAGGGAGAGCAAAATTCTCTTCACCCCTATAGTAACAACACCCATGGTAGTGAGAAATAAGCACTTTGAAACATTGTTGGTGGAAGTGTGAATTTCTGTAACCTTTGGGAAACTAATGTGGGATGTCTAGTGATATAAATAACACACAAATCCTTTGATTTAGTAAAATCAGTTTGGGCCATTGTTCTCATGGAAATAATAGGTCATTATTTTTTCTGTAAATAGATGAGGCAATTTATAGTGATGTCAAAAAACCAGAACTAATCTGAAGGTTCATCTTGAGGAATGGATAAATAAATTATGATGCATCCATAATGTGAAATACTGTGCATAAGGTAAAATTAATTAGATTTCTATACGGAGGTCTAAAAGGCTGACCATTATATGCCAGTGGCTAAAAAAGCAAGATAATGTTCATAGTATGAATCCATTGAGATTAAAAATAACACAACAAAGCACAAAATGTTTGTGTACATATATTTACATACATTTATGTTTATAAAGAGAAAAGTGTGGAAAGAAACACAGCAAGCAACAAACATTGGTTATCTCCATGTACGGCACTGGGTATGGAGGGGCCTGGGGGAGGGCTGGAGAATTAACTTGTTCTTCACACAACTCTGTTTAGCTTTTTACAATGAGTGCATAAAACTTTTATGAAATTAAGCTTATCTAATACAGTACATAAGAAGGGGAAGAAACCATGTGTTATCGAATGTACACATCTGCTCATCAACTGATGAATGACCCTTTCAACAAGTGCTTCTAGCACTGCCCACTGGCAAACAGTCCAGTTTTGGCCACAGCGTACCTTATTTGTCAGGTGCACCTTTATGCAGTTGCTTAAACATTTGGTGGCATTTTGTCCCTGTTTTATAAAAATGAAGGAAAGATGGAAAAAATGAAAGTGCAGATATGAAGTGTAAGTTTCATAAATTTAAAGCAATAGAGTTAAAGATGGAAATTGTTAGGCATGCTGAAATTAATAAATCTTATTCCAGAATCAGACACTCACTGGGCTTAAACCAGTTGACTGTCTGGTTGTGAAGGAAAAGAAAAAAATTAAGGAATAGAGGCAAAGATATTGTATCTTTTGAGAGAAGTAACTGGGGATTACAAAATACATTTATTTTTTCTCTCCAAGATGGAACCACCTCTAAACACACTTAAAACATGTAGGTCTGTTGCAGGTTTTCCTAACATTAAACATGTTTTCAGGCACACGGTTGGCGTGTCCAATTCAAAAAATTACTCTTAATGCTTCCCCTCCCCAGTTCCTTGATTGTAGTCAATCAAGACGCTCACATAATCTTCAGGCTAAGTAAGGTAAGTAGGAAGGAAAATGACAAGAAATAGTCAGATTTCAGTTATTTGATTCCTCAAATAGGCTTTTAAGATTTAAAAGGGCAGACCTGAGTAAGGCAAGATACAGAATTTATATCACAGTAAGACTAGAAAGAAAATAGAGGAAGTAGGAGGCCACCCCTCCTGTGCCACTTGGGAGCAGAGGGAAAGGGTCCCTGAGACTGGAGAGGAGGGGCTAGTAGAGGGTCTTGCATGGGAGTCTGCATGTGACTCAGGCAGGGAACGGCAGCTGTTTTGGTCTTTGACTTGACCATTAATAGGTATGTACCTTAAATTTATTTTTGTTTACAAAATGGCTTTGCTTACTTGAGGCAACACTAAGATGCTCAATACAAACATTATTTGTTCTTTAACATTATTTGTGGTTTTTTTTCCACATCTTACCACTATGAACATTACTATTCTGATGACCCATTTACCTGTCCTATTACCCACCTCCTTAGACTCTGCAGATGGAAGGGCATAGACTGTGTCACCCACACTCTGGCTATCAGTTATTGGGGTCAAAGCTGGGCACAAGACCCAGCTTTGCTCAACTTGGAATTTACAGTGAGACTTGGAGACTTTACTTACTGAGTGCCAAGGCTAGGAGAGCTGCACAGCTATGTGCGTGGAGAAAGAGAAAGCTGTGTGGCCAGAAGACTGAAGCAGGGCTGCTGGGAGACAAAGGGCTGGGAGAGGAGCGGGATCTGCTCCTGCAGCCTGGAGAGACAGAGAGGGGAGTCTAGTTCCAGACTTTTCCATCTCTGGTCCCTTCTTGAGGCTTGCCTGCATCTGACAACTCTTTGTCATGAAAAGTGAAGATACTAGGATACTTATATTTATTCTCACACCAGCCTCACTTTTTAAAATTAGTTCAATTGTTTGTTTCACTTTGAACTCATTTTAGATTTACTGAAGAGTTAGAAGGATGATACAAAGTATTCTTGTAAACATTCTTGCAGCTTCCCCAAATGTTGACGTCTTACACAACCATGGTATGTTAGCTAAAGCTAAGAAATGAACGTTGGTACAATTGTAATACTGTACTACTAGGGTAACCAACTCATCCAGGTTTTCCTGGGACTTTCTTTTTTATTTTTAGCACTGAAAACCTTGCATCCTAGGAAAGCCTTCAGTTCCAGACAAACTGGGCTGTTTTGATTTTAAAACTGAAGGCCAGGCGTAGTGGCGCGTGCCTGTAGTCCCAACTACTCTGGAGGCTGAGGCATGAGAACTGCTTGAACCTGGGAGTCGGGGGCTGCAGTGAGCTGAGATCGTGCCACTGCACTTAAGCCCAGATGACAGAGCAAGATTCTGTTTCAAAAAAAACAAAAACAAAAACAAACAAACAAAAGTCCCCCAAACTGAAAGTTCCATGCCTCAGGATCCCCTCAGTCCCAGCAAACCAGGACAGTTAGTCACCCATTACAGACTTTATTTGGATTTCCCCAGTTTATCCACTAATGTTTTTTTTTTTGTTTTGTTTTGTTTTTCTGTTCCAGGATCCAATCAAAGATATTGCTTTGCCTTCGGTTGTCAAGTCTCCTTAGTCTCCTCCAACCTATGACTGTTTTCAGACTTTCCTTGAGTTGCATGATCTTGCACTTTTAAAAATGTATTTATTTATTTATTTTTGAGACAGAGTCTCACCTTGTTGCCCAGGCTGGAGTGCAATGGCACGATCTCGGCTCACTGCAATCTCTGCCTCCCAGATTCAAACGATTCTCCTGCCTCATCCTTCCGAGTAGCCAGGACTACAGGCACGTACCACCACGCCCAGATAATTTTTGTATTTTTAGTAGAGACAGGGTTTCACCATGTTGACCAGGCTGGTCTCGAACTCTTGACTTCAGGGGATCCATTCACCTCGGCCTCCCAAAGTGCTGGGATTACAGGCATGAGCTACCATGCCTGGCTGATCTTGGCACTTTTTAGAGTGTACTGGTCTAATCAGGTCTCCTTAACCTGCTCCAACCTACGACTGTTTTCAGACTTTCCTTGACTTGCATGATCTTGACACTGTTTAGAGTGTACTGGTCAATTAGTTTGTAGAATGGCCTCGAATTTGAATTCATCTGACATTCTCTTGTGATGAATCTGCAGTTATGAATACATGAGAAGTGAAGTGTCCTCCCATCTTATCATATTGCAGGGTATATGATATCAACATGACTTATTATGTGTTATGTTAACGTAGATCATTTGATTAAGGGGATGTCTCCCAGTTTCCTCTATTTTACCTTTTCCATATTCTAGTCTTTAGAAGTAAGTCACTAAGTCCAGTCCACACTCAAAAGAAGGAGAATTAAGTTCCAACCTCCTGAAGAGTACCGAATAATTTCTGGACATATGTTAAAACCATCAGGGTAACTAATAAGTATCTTGGTGGAGATACTTTGAGGCTACTCAAATATCTTATTTCTTCCGAAAGTTTTTCTCACTAGTTTTTAGCATTCATCAGTGATCTCGCCTATAACTATTGTTACTGTGGAGTGTCCTGGTAGTGAATTTCTATACTTAGCCAGCAGATGATGCTTCTGTGAGTGAGTGCCTGGAATATAGATGGCGCTCAAACAATGACTATTTCCTATTGCCTTTCTCCCCAAGGCTGCCGTGTAGAACAGAAGCATTCCATTTGGAGCACTGGTGACTGAGGATTCTGGAAGAAGGAGGCCTTGGTCTTTTAATGCTTTTACCCACAATTTCTCCACTGCCATGGCAGACAACCCACCCTCATATGGGAGCACTTCCCTTCTGTTCTTTTCCTTCCTTCTATTAAACTTCTCCCCATAGACCACCCACAGGCTGCCACAGTTCCAAACTATTTTCCCCAAACACAACACTCACCATGGCCCTCCCCTGTAGGCTGTTCATTGCAAACAGAATTAAATTCTACCTTTTAACGAGGCCCTCCTCATATTGGCTCATACTGCTCTCTCCATTTTCATCTCTCACTATCTTTCTCTTTATATCTAAAACTGGAGCCACACTACATTGTTTTTTCTTTAAAACACTCCTGCTGCTCCAGGCCTCTGTGACTGTGCATAGGATGCCCTCTCCATCTAGAATGTCTTTCCACTTCTTTCTTCCCATGGGCTTTTTCCTACTTATCCTTCACTGCACACCTGGGATGTTATCTTCTCTGTGAAATCTTCCCTCCCTCCCTCAAGATCTAACCTCTGTGTTCCCACAGCATCTTTAACCTATTATACAAACCTCTGTGGTGGAACACATTATGTTGTTCTGAAACTTTTCTGTGTCGATTTCTGTCCTTTTTGTTGGAGTGGGAGCTCTTCAAAAGCAGGCTCTGTCTTGTTTATTTATGTAGCTTCAGCAAGGGGCCTAGCACCTAACAATGTTGCTAACATTTTTCCAGTGCCTACTTTTTACTGGCACAACAAATTACCTCACTGAATCTATAAAAGAACCCTATAAAGGAGGTATTTTTAAATGCCCCCTGTTTTACATATGAGAAAACTGAAGCTCGTAGAGCATTAATAGACTTTCCAAGGTGACACAGCCAATAAAATGTGGAGCCAGAATTGGAATTCAGATGTCTTTGACTCCAAGGGCCCTTCTTATAACCATGGAACAAATTACCTCCTGAGGACTATTTCTGCAGTGACACAGAGGAACTGTCCCCAGATGCAGCATCACGAAAGTTACTTTATAGCCAGTGTGGCTCAACCTGTCATGTTAATGATGAGAAAACTGAGACCCAGAAAGGAAAGGTGATATGCAATAGTTTCCTAACTTTAGAGCAAGAATCTTGTTCAGAGCTTAGATCTTCTGACCCCAAGACTCTTTCTACTTTATCACACTGACAATTTGGTGAGAGGCCAGCCACACCATTTGTTTGATGAAAAAGGCAGCATCAGTTATAAGATCTTCTTCTAGAAAATGGGTTTTACTCTTAAGTGTGAAGAGAAGTAGCTGGTAGTTTATAATAGCTATAGATTTCCACAGGAGATGACACTGTGTCAACACAGGACCAGAGTGAAAGAAGCGAGGGTTTGCTGGGATCTGATTTACAGACAGGTACTTAACAACAGCGTGACCTCTAATAATTTGATTCTTTTTTTTTCCCTTCCCCCTTCTTACCTTCCCCACTCTCTTCCCTTTTCTTCTCCATTTTCCTCCATTCTTTCCTCCTTTCTTTCTCTTAGCTGAGTGGAATATTCACATGGTAACTCCAGCCAATGAACGTAAGTATAAATTACCAACTTAGAATCATAGCTATTAATTTATATCTACAAATGAAGATATTGAGAGGTGAGAGGTACACAGTGACTGAATACAGTTTTGTAAACATATCTGAGGATTTATTTATCAATCTTTTAAAATTAGCTTAGAATTTCTACATTGTGTTATTTTATTTTATTTTATTTATTTTGAGATGGAGTCTTGCTCTGTCCCAGGCTGCAGTGCAGTGGTGCGATCTCCGCTCACTCCAAGCTCCGCCTCCCAGGTTCACACCATTTTCCTGGCTTAGCCTCCCAAGTAGCTGGGACTACAGGTGCCCACCACCACTCCCAGCTAATTTTTGTGTATTTTTAGTAGAGACAAGGTTTCATCGTGTTAGCGAGGACAGTCTCTATCTCCTGACCTCGTGATCCGCCCACCTTGGCCTCCCAAAGTACTGGGATTACAGGCATAAGCCACCACGCCTGGCCTACACTGTGTAATTTTAAATATGAAAACTATTTTTATTTTAGTAGAAGGCATACTGAAGATGGCTTCAGTGTTTAATCCAACCAAATGTTTAAATAAATACAAATCCTTCATGAACTCTTCCAAAAAATAAAAGAGGATAGAAAACTTCCCAACTCATTCTATGAGGCCAGCATAACCCTTATATCCAAACCAAAAAGAGACAGTGTAGGAAAAGAAGGCTACAAATTAATGTCTTTTATGAGTATAGATGCAAAAAACTTCCATATAATACTGTTAAACCAAATCCAGGAATATTTAAAAAGGATTATATGCCATGACCAAGTGGGATTTATTCTAGGAATGCAAGGTTGGTTTAACATTTTTTAAAAAATCAGTCAATGTAATAAACCATGTGAATAGAATTTTAAAGCCACAGTGATATTAATAGACATAGAAAAATCATTTCACAAAATCTCACAAAATCATTTCACTATTTTATGACATATAGAAAACAAAGTAGCAATAGAAAGGAACTTTCTTAGAATGATAAAGGGCATTGACAAAAATCCAACAACTGATATCACACTGAATAGTGATATACTGGATGCTTTCTCACTAAGATCAGTAACAAGACAAGGAAGTTTGCTCTTATAACACCTATTGAACATTGTGCTGCAGGATCATACCAGTGGATTAGGCAAGAAAATAAACTAAATGGCATCCAGTCTGGAAAGAAATAAGTAAAACTATAATTGCAGATGCCATAATCTTGTATATAGAAAATCTTAAGTAATCCGTACACACAAAGCTGTTGGAACTAGTAAGTTCAGAATTATTGCAGGATTAATGTATTGCAAGATTTATGTATAAAAGTCAACTGTAGGCCAGGCATGGTGGCTCACGCCTGTAATCCCAGCACTTTGGGAGGCCAAGGCGGGTGGATCACGAGGTCAGGAGATCAACACTATCCTGGATAATACAGTGAAACCCCATCTCTACTAAAAATACAAAAAATTAACTGGGCATGGTGGCAGGCATCTGTAGTCCCAGCTACTTGGGAGGCTGAGGCAGGATGTCTGGAGCCATGAGGCCGGGAATTAGCCGACCTCTGTTGCTTGATCTCCGCAAAGCAGAGACAAGATGGCACATTTCCGGGTTCTTCATTAACAACCTTTCCGGCGCGCGCCTAAACTTTTCCCGCTCGCACCTAAGCTTTTCCCGTGCACGCCTAAAACTTTTCCCGTGCACGCCTAAACTGTTCCCGCGCGCGCCAACCTTTCCCACGCGCGGGCAAACTTTTTTGCGCCCAGGAAGATATACAGCCTACGGCGCAGGCGCGATCCCGCGCCCGGGAAAATTACAAACCCATGGCGCATGCGCGATTGTAATTTGAGTAAACCCAGCCCCCCTTCACCACCCTGGCCCAACCTCTTCCTCTGCCAGCCTATATAAGGCATTGCACTGCCACCATTAAACGAGACTTGATCAGGCTATTTGTCTTGTCTCCATTTCTCGTGTTTTCTTGTCTCCTCCATTCCCACTCCCCCTTCCAGGGTCTGTTCGACTGTCCTGCAGGTCAGGACAGCAGGAGAATGGTGTGAACCTAGGAGGCAGGGCTTGTAGTGAACTGAGGTCACACCACTGCACTCCAGCCTGGGCAACAGAGCGAGACTCCATCTCAAAAAAAAAAAAAAGTCAACTGTATTTATTTTTGTTTTTTTAGGTGAGGTTTCACTGTGTCACCCAGGCTGAAGGGTAGTGGCATGATCATAGCTGCAGCCTCTATCTCCCAGGCTCAACTTATCCTTCCGGCTCAGCTTCCCAAGTAGCTGGGATTACAGGTGTGTGACACCATGCCTGGCTAATTAAAACATTTTTTTTGTTGTTGTTTCACTAGAGATGAGATCTCTCTGTGTTGCCCAGGCTGGTCTCAGACTCCTGAGCTCAAGCAATCTTTCTTTCTCACCTCCCAACATGCTGGCATTACAGGCATAAGCCACTGCACCTGGCCTCAATTGTAGTTCTATGTGCTAGGAATGAATAAGCAAAAAATGAAATTTAAAATTTTCATTTATAATAACATCAAAAATAATATAACACTCAGGAATAATTTTCACAATAAAGCACAAGACTTCTACACTAAAAACTACAGAATATTGTTGAAATAAACTAAATAAAACCTAAATGAATGGACAGACATTCTATGTTTATGGACTGAAAGATAGTATTATTAAGGTAACAATACCCCTCAAATTGTTCTACAGACTCTACACAATTCCAATTAAAGTACCAGCTAGTTTTGTCCCCCCAGAAATTGAGAAACTGATCTTAAAATTTATATGAAAATGCCAGGAACCCAGAATATTCAAAACAATCTTGAAAAACAAGAACAAAGTTTGAAGATTCACAGTTTCCAATTTTAAAACTGACTGTAAAGTTACAGTCATCAAGACAGTGTGGTACTGCCATAAGGATAGACATATAGATCAATGGAATAGAATTAGAATGCAGAAATAACCCATTATATGTATGGTCAACTGATTTTTAACAAGGGTTCCCAGACAATTTAAGGAAAGAAAGAATAGTCTTTTCAAGAAATTTTGTTGGGACAACTGGATATCCACATGCAAAGAAATGAATACCCTATCTCACACAATATATAATAACTAACATAAAATGGGCCACAGATCTAAATGTTAGAGAAATTATTACACCCTTGATGAAAACCTAGGGGTAAATCTTCATGACCTCGGGTTAAACAATGGTTTATTAAATATAACATTGTTGGCCGGGAGTGGTGGCTCATGCCTGTAATCCCAGCACTTTGGGAGGCTGAGGCAGGCGGATCAGGAGGTCAGGAGATTGAGACCACAGTGAAGCCCCGTCTCTACTAAAAATTATTACAAAAAAATTTATCTGGGCCTGGTGGTGGGCGCCTGTAGTCCCAGTTACTCAGGAGGCTGAGGCAGGAGAATGGTGTGAACCTGGGAGGTGGAGCTTGCAGTGAGCCTACATCGCACCACTGTACTCCAACCTGGGTGACAGAGGGAGACTCCGTCTCAAAAAAAAAAAAAAAAAAGCACTGTTACTTGATTACCTCTGTAAAGAAAAAATATAAAGGACTAAAAGCATAACCACCACCACCAAAAAATAGATACATTAGATGTCATCAAAATGAAAAACTTATACTTCAAAGCATACTATCCAGAAAGTGAAAAGAGAACCCACAGAATGGGAGAAAATACTTGCAAATCCTATGTCTGATAAAGGACTTGTATCCAGAGTCTATAAAAGACTTTTACAACTTAATAATAAACAGACAACTGTATTAGACCATTCTTGTTTTGCTATAAAGGGATACCTGAGACTCGCCCAGAGCAACTTTTACTCCTGCAAGCTGCATTCATGGTAAGTACCCTACACAGGTGTGCCATTTTAATCTATCGTACTGTATTTTTTATGGTTCCGTTTCTGTGTTTGGATTCAAATACTTACCATTGTGTTCCTTACAATTTCCTACAGTATTCTAACATGCTTTGCAGGTTTTTAGCCTAGGAGCAACAGGTTATTCCATATAGCCTAGGTGCATAGTAGGTTATACCATTTAGTGTGAGTACAGTGTATGACGTCTGCACAATGACAGAATGGCCTAACGACACATGTCTCAGAATATATCCCCATGGTTGAGTGATGCATGACTACATATATGTGTGTGTGTGTATGTGTATACATATGTTTGTATATGTAGAATATATATGTGTATATATATGAGGGTAGGCTGTATTTAAGTATGCCAACAACAATTGAAACTTAGTGAGAAATAGATTTCTTCCAATTTTGAAAAGAAATGAGAGTATACAAGTGTTTATATTAATGCTACATTTTTGAGAGTTTATTTAATCAAATAGTTTTGTGCTTTTTGAGAGCATGTTTCTTTAGTGAAGAACATTTATCCCTTAAATGTTTTAAGGGATAAAAAGCTTCTTTTACCACATGTGAAAACTTGGAGAAACTGTGGAAGAAATCAAAGTATTAGAGAGGAGATAAAATAAATGCAGACAGTTGAATGAAATGCTGGAATCATGAGGATGGGCAGAATGTATGGAATGAAGAGAAGAATACCTGGGGAAGAGAAGAATGAGGAGTCCCTAGTACTAGTCAAATGCAAGTACGGGGTGTAAAATTATCAGCAAGCTGGAATGAGCAGAGAAGAACAAAGGAAATAGATGTTCAATCCACAGACCTGCAATGCAACGTACTTGAGGTACTAGCCAAACATATCCAATACCTGTAGAACTCTCTTACTGATAACTATTGAGAGCTATGTAAGTTTCACACGCTTCAACTAGTCAAATAATGAAAGGCATGAAGGGAAAATATTTAGTGTGTTCATTATTTCTCTCCCTCTCTGCCATGCCCACTTTCCTAGCTTGATATTCTACAGTTAATGTTTCATGACCTTTAAGTTTCCCACACAACAGAAGCCACTTCAGACCATTGTTAATGGGCTTGTTCTCTATCGTCAATGACCAGAAGGCTGTCCCTGGCTTCCATTGGGGAAGAGGTGAATGAAGACCCAAGGTCAATGTTGCAGTACTAGTAGAAGTGACTAGTGGTTTCCGAACAGTCAGTGGACTGGACTTCTGTGCATCTTCATGTTTTCTTTTAGGCAACTGGACAGTAAATGTTCCTCAGCTTTGGCAGCTGTGAGGATGGTTCTTTTGGACTGTCTTTTGAGATCACCCATGTGGGGTAAAATGCTGCTGCAATCCACTACGGGGATAAGGCAGAGCTTGGCAAATCATCTGTTGTTTTTCCTCCTCCTCCTTCTTCTCCTCCTTCCAGTCTCCTCCTCCTAGTGGCCTTCTGGGCAATGTGTACTATGGGGAAGAAAGCAGCCCAGCAGCTCTGACAGGAGTATGAATCCCAAGTACTCCAAGGCTCAGGGACTCTGTGCACGGCCAGTATTGAGTGACAATCTTGAGTAAGACCCATCAGTATTTCATCTATTGTCTCCTAACCAGTCCTCAGATGGTTTGTGCCAAGTGCCTAAGAAAAGGGGGTGTCAAATCATCTGAAACTGTGAGACAAACAAAAGAGCTATAAGAAAAGGCACTCACAACCCCTATCTCTCACCATACAAAAATCAACTCAAAATGGATTAAAGACTTAAACCTAATACCTGAAACTGTAAATCTATTAGAATTAAACATAGGGGAAAAGCTCCACGACATTGGTCTGGGCAAGGATTACTTGCATATGACACCCAAAACACAGGTAACAAAAGTGAAAATAGACAAATAGGATTACGCCAAACTAAAAAGCTTCTGCACAGCCAAGGAAACAATCAATAGTGTGAAGAGACAACCTGCAGAATGGGAGGAAATATTTGCAAACCACACATCTGATAAGGAGTTAATGTCCAAAATATATAAAGAACTCAAACAACAGCAAGACAACAAATAACGTGATTAATAAATGGATGAAAGACTTGAATAGGCATTTTTCAAAACAAGACATACAAAAGGCCAAATGTGTATGTAAAAATGTGTGAAAAAATACTCAACATCACGAATCAGTGGAGAAATGCAAATTCAAGCCACGGTGAGATATGACTTCACATATTTTAGAAGGGCTTTAATCAAAAAGACAAAAGATAACAAATGGTGTTTAGGATGTGCAGAAAAGGGAACTCCTGCACATTGTTGGTGGGAATGTAGGTTAGTACACGCTTTCTGGAAAATAGCAGGGGGTCCCCCGACAAATTAAAAATAGAATTACCATATGATCCAGCAATTCCACTTCTGAGTATATATTCAAAGGAAATGAAATCATTATATCAAAGAGGTATCTACACTCCCATGTTGATTGCAGCACTATTCACAATAGCCAAGATACAGAATCAACCTAAGTGTTCATCAGTGGATGAATGGATAAAGAAAATGTGTCTTATGTACACAATGGAATACTAGTCAGCCGTCAAAAGGATGAAATCCTGTCATTTCTAGCAAAAAGGTTGGAACTGGAGGTCATTATGTTAAATAAAGTAAGTCAGGCACAGAAAGACAAATGCTGCATTTCACTTATATGCGAAACGTAAAAAAGGAGAGGGACAATGTGAAGATATTGGTCAAAGGGTACGAAATGTTAGTTAGATGGGAGGTATACATTCAGGAGATCTTTTGTACAATGTGATGATTATAGTTAATAACAAGTATGCTTGAAAATTGCTAAGAGAGATTTTAAGTGTTCTCACCACAAAAATGGTAAGTACATGAGGTAATAGTATATTATGATTGAGCCTTTCCACATTGTATGCATATTTCAAAACGTGTTGTGCATAATAAATATATACAAGTTTTATCTGTCAGTTAAAACAAGCGCACACACACACACACACACACACACAAAAACAAAAGAAAAAGAAAAGTCACACTGGTGCACCTTGGCCAAGGAAGAGAATGTCCAAAACTGGTGTGACGAAGACAGTTTGCCTTCAGAACAATGAATAGGATTGAATAATGGACTGGGCATGGTGACTCATGCCTGGAGTCCCAGCACTTTGGGAGGCTGAGGCAGGAGGATTGCTTGATGCCAGGAGTCAGAGATATGAAGAAGGGAAGAGCAGCAGGGATGCAATGGCGTGGGAAGAGAAGCTGTAGCTTCAGCAAGGAAGGGTGAGGTCCACTACAGGGCCACAGGCCCAGGGGCTACCCAAGGGGAGAGGTGTGGATAGGGATGGCAGAGGCAGGGAGTGCGGGCTCACCAGGAGCACGTGGGATGGTTGACACTGAGAGGCAGGGTTTTGATTGATGGGGATTGTGGGGATTTCAAAGCTGGGCTAAAGTCAGAGACTTGTCACTGTGACCCACATTCATGATGGTGCTTTGCAGGCTGGCCTTGGGAACAGGCACCATTTCTGACCCTGTTGGGTGCTGTTCCCTCTAGTTCCTTAGATGCTCCAACCCTAAGCCTCACACAGTTTCCTCATACACACGTATGCACTGGTCAGAACTCTGCTGAATACTTGCGGGATCCTCCACATATCTCCAGTACTCTCTCCTGGGCACCTCTGTCCTCATCAGCACTGGATCTTGGGGACTCCAGCCCCCTGGGCTCTCTCCCTTCTAAGCCACAACCTTGAGCTCTCTCAAGTCAGGAAGGGCACCTTATTGATTTCCCATCTCCTAGGGATCTCTGTTTTTCACAGTCAGATGCTAGTGTCTTGAAAACCCTTGTTTTATATGTTATCTGGATATTTGGTTGTTTTAGGCAGGAGGGTAAATTCATTCCCCATCATGCGCCGTCTTTTCCAGAAGCAGAAGAAATCTTCATTTTTTTTCAGACGGAGTCTTGCTCTGTTGCCCAGGCTGTTGTGCAGTGGTGCCATCTCTACTTACTACAACCTCCACCTCCTGAGTTCAAGGGATTCTCCTGCCTCAGCCTCCCAAGTAGCTGGGATTACAGGCACCCGCCACCATGTCCGGCTAATTTTTGTATTTTTAGTAGAGACGGGGTTTCTCCATTTTAGCCTGACTGGTCTCGAACCCCTGGCCTCAGGTGATCCACCCGCCTTGGCCTCCCAAAGTGTTAGGATTACAGGCGTGAGCCACCACACCTGGCCAAGAAACCATTTTTGAACTGGAACAAAGTCTACCCCAGTACGTGCTGCACCAACATCACTCCTCAAAGCACACTGGCGTGCACAGATGCTCTTAGCTAACATCTGTCCATCAAATCTCAGTCCACATGTTACCTCCCCAGCCTGTTCCTGGCCCCCTGAATTTGAGTTCGGCCCTCTGCTGCTGTGCCAAGCTCTGTGGGACCCCTGTGTTGTGCTCATTGGACTTGCCTGCATCTCCCCGGGCCTGAGCCTCTGTGCTCATCACTCCCCTCCTGCTTGGCACAGGGAGGGGCGGGTGTGGACTCTGCAAACAGCGGTACAATGTGTGAATGAATGAATGAATGAATGAAGGAAAAACCACAGCTTCTCGCTCAGCTGAGCCTTTTGCCGATTAGGCAGGGGACAGTTTCAGGAAGAAAATGAGCTGTTTTAGGTCTGGCCAAGTTTTCCTGGAAGAAATACTTTATGGGAGTCACAGTTTCTGGGCTGGTTGTCTAAGTTCAGGGAGTTGTGCCTGTGAAAACAGACTGATGTTTTGTAGAGAAGATTTGCCTTTTTCTTTGCTGGCATGTTTTCACATGATAAAGGCACTGCCCAGTGGGGGGTCAGAATTGTAACTCTTGAAGAAAGGTCTGCCTTCATGACTGTCTTCTCTGTAGGAGGCAGGGACGTGAGAACAGATTGGTGAGTGTTCAGTATGATAGCTGATGTCCAGCAAAATGCTGGGAAATGCATTTCTGATGGCAACAAAGCCAGGCTCCTCAGGGAAGAGGCCTTGTGCAGAGTGATGTGAACTGGGTGGGGGGGGGGGGGGAGGGGAAAGATGAGGGTTGTTTTCAGGCATGGCAGTGTAATCCAATACTATTTGTGACAGAGAGGAAAGGGTGTGGCTTTGTGTCGGACAAAGCTGGATGTAAATGTAAGAACATTTGGGCTAATGGCTTCCACTCTTGGAGCCTTAGTTTTGCCGTCTGATAAATAGGTTGTCTAGACAAGGGAGATGATGGATGGGAAGCATCAGGTCAACACAGTGTGGGCTCCGTTCCTCTCCCTGCCTCTTACCCTCTCCCCCTCTCACAGAAGGTGAGACAAGAGGAGCACCAGGCATATCTGTTTCCAGAGCAAATCCTGTGTACCAGCCCATCTGGAACTTCAGGGAGTGGATGACACGCTGAGGCCTCCCTGTAACTCACTGGTTGAGAAGACTCAGCCCAGAGGGATGTGAACATGAGCAGTTTTATTTCCCTCCAGACTCTTCTTTTATCTATGCTCTGTTGAATCGCCTTCCCATCCCTCACAGCATCCTGGTAAGATTCTGTAACTTCCAGGTAGGTGTCTCTTGGATATTAAACCTTAATCGAAAATTACACTTTCAATCTCAATCTTGATTTAAATCTCATCTCCTTGGAATATAGAAGATGTTTTTGGCAGGAGCCCTGATCACTAATTTTCAGGCCAAGGGGAGAATGTCACTTCACTGTATGTTTAGCCCCTTTAGAGTCAAGGTCAGAGTGGGCTCCTGGAAGGCAGTCAGAGGCACTGCACTTCTTTCATGTCCCTCAGCTGCTGCTGGCTGCCCAGGAAGGAGGAGCTGGCTTGGGGGCAGGAAGTTGGTTGTGGGTGGGGAGGGAGCACTGTTTCTTGCTCTCACCCCTCATCCCCAGACATATGCTCTCCATCTGGGGGTTTGCAAACATTCTTAAGGGCTGCTGAAATCTTCTTTACCTCCAAGTTCTAACTGGATAGTCCAGTAGCCTGGCTTCTTGGGCCACATCTAAAGCTGAACCATCGGGACACCTGCCTCTCAAATGTTGGAGTCTCCGATTCACAGACCCATCTCCCCTTTTACTGTCTGCTGGTACTTGGGGAATCTGGTGAAGGCTCCTGGGAGGCCATTTGCTCATCTTTTCTCCCACTTTCAGGTACCCATGCTTCTTCCTCAAAGTCTTCCATTCTGGCTATGCTGGGGCTCCTGTCACTGTGCAGTGTGTTCTGGAGTGAACCCCCATTCCTCTCCACCCATCACTCCTGAGATGGTGTCCACTTGTCTGACCATCCTCCAGGCAGGCTGGGTCCGGCCTCCAGAGTGGGTTCAACATGGTGGCATGTGTGGGACAAAGGAGGGTGACCAAAGGAGCACAGAGCCAAAGGCACTGTCATCCAAGGGCAGGGAAGAGAGTAAGAGTGCAGTTCTCTGAAAGGCACAGGGAAGACCCTGGGGAAGGCGTTCAAGAAAATAAAATGGTACCGTTCTGGCTCCATGCCCCAAACTATCACAAACAAGCTGGTGGGGGCCACTTTCTCTCACTTCCAGGGGAGACTGGCTTCTGTCAGAGATGCACAAGGAATCCCTTCCATTCCTGTGAAGGCTCTCAGTCAGCCATGGCTCTCTTCTGTAAGACCCACAGTGTGTTAAACACAGTTGCCATTTCCCCTAGGACCCGGTCACAGGCACTGCTCTGTCCAGATGTGCAGCAGTTTTGTTCTCTTTGCCATTCCTGGGAGGCATTTATCTATCTATCTATTTATTTATTTATTTATTTATTTATTTATTTATTTAGATGGAGTCTTGCTCTTGTCGCCCAGGCTGGAGTGCAATGGTGCCATCTGGGCTCACTGCAACCTCCGCCTCCCCAGTTCAAGCAATTCTCCTGCCTCAGCCTCCCAAGTAGCTGGGATTACAGGCGCCCACCACCATGCCCGGCTACTTTTTATATTTTTAGTAGAGACAGAGTTTCACCATGTTGGCCAGGCTGGTCTCGAACTCCTG
>NW_016807758.1:2270890-2297947 GCF_001698545.2 Rhinopithecus bieti
AAAACACTGAAGTCATCTCCTTTGAGGGCAAAACCACCCCCTCTCACCATCCACACACCAACTTTAAACTTGGTAATTCAGTTTCTTTTGGTTTAAAACATTGTTGATTTGGCTAAATATTTCACCAGATTCAGACCCGCCCCCCCCCCCTCTTCTTTTTTTTTTTTTTTTTTTTGGTTTGTCCTGAGACAGAGTCTCACTCTGTCACCCAGGCTGGAGTGCAGTGGCGCGATCTCTCCTCACTGAAAGCTCTGCCTCCCGGGTTCACACCATTCTCCAGGCTCAGCCTCCCAGATAGCTGGGACTACAGGTGCCTGCCACCATGCCCAGCTAATTTTGCTTTTGTATTTTTAGTAGAGACGGGTTTCACCGTGTTAACTAGTTTGGTCTTGATCTCCTGACCTCATGATCTGCCCACCCTGACCTCCAAAGTGCTGGGATTACAGGTGTGAGCCACTGCACCCAGCCCCCTCCTTCTCCTCTTATCCTTGCCTCCAGCATGAGGGAAATTCTCAGTTCGGGTTCCTGTGTTGTCCTTGTTTTGGAGCAAGGTTGCAGGCCAAGGCTCAGACAAGTCCCAGGAAAGTAGGGTATAGCAAGACACTATCCCTCGGTGGACACGGACAGCTGACAATGAAGCCATCTTCACCTTGGCTGCAGGCATTGCTCCACCAGATTGCTGGGCTCCATCCCACCTCTGCCACCATGGAAAATCAGCTTCCCAACCTGAGCCCTGACTCAGTCCCTCCTAAGCCAGGCCCTAGTGGTAGCACCGGTTGGCCACACTCTGGCCACACACCCACCCTATGGCCAGCCAGCGTGGGAGGGGAGTATCTGTCCCCTTCTCCACTAACATTCATGTTTTCAGAGGTAGAGCTGCCTCCCTTCTGTCTTGGGATTACCACAAATAGAAAAAGGTTTTGGCTTCTGAGTAGTCAAAATATAAAATATCCTCCAGAACTGGAGAGGGCCTGAGCCAGCCTGTCCAACCACCCCAGTCTCTCTCAGCTCCAGCAGAGTCTGGAGAAAAGCCAAGACATTTTCTACATCCCTAGGAGAAGGAGGCAGATGGCGGCGGGGGATTCTGTGTGCCTGCCAGAGATCATGGCGGGGCAGGGCCTACTCTTGCTAAGGACAATGGTGGGCATGGCTGAGTGTCAGAGGACCAACAGTGCAAGAATGATGATAGCCATGTTTGCAGAAAGAGATGGGCCAGCTTCATGCACCAGCTGCAGACCCTCAGCAGTGGCATCTGTGAAGGCAGAGGCCAAAGGTCAGAGATCTCCAGGCTGACCTGTCAGCCGAGGACTCTCCACTATGGGCATTCTCACTGAGACCCTGCCAGAGATGATCTTTGGTTTAGTTAGCTAAAGATACTGTTAATTTTTCTTAGATAGCCAGAATTGGCTTTTTTTGTTTGAAACCATGAATCTTAATAATAGTATTTCCCAAACATGCCATGCCACCAGCTCTACTCTCCTGGGGGTTCCATGATGCTGAAAAGCCAGTTGAAGCAATAATCTCCTTCCAGAATTTTAGATGGGAGGTGGGACAGCCTACTGCATGGTGTCTGCCTTCAGGTTCTTCCTCAACATAACTTGGCTCTCTCAGTGCCTTAAAAGGGACCCAGGTAATGTCCATTCTGTGTCTTCCCACTTACAGATCCTGCTGATGACCCTCGGCAGGGAAATGGTTATGAATCCTAGCCTGTGACCCTCTTCACATTCGCCTCCTCCACTCTTGGACTTAAAGAACTCCATGCTATAGTCTCAGAGCTCTGGCTCCTGATCATTTAACTCAAATAAATCCTTTGAAATTCAAGGGAAAACCAGTCCTCTTTTAAGCACCCAGCTCTTGGAATTGAGTTCAAAGGCAATAATTTAGCTCTTTGTTCTGGTTTGACTCTTCCCTTCCCCCTCCCTGCAGGATGGTGTTGGGAGAAGCCAAGGCTCCCTGAAAGGTGGTGAAAGGGTCATGGGACAGGACACCTGGGAGCAGCAGTCTTTTAGTATCTAAGACATTATACTACTACATTTTCCTTTTGAAGTTATGTTACATTTTATTAATTATCTCTGGAGGCCTTATTAAATTTTGAAGATTATGGCATGATATTGTTAAAGATGGCTTTACATATGATAACACATTTTAGAATCAGATATTAAGCTCAAAGAACATTCAATCCCAGGTGGAGATGCATTTGCAGGAAAGCAGCTTGTGACCCTTGTAGCCAATGTGTAGGAGCCCAGCGTCTCTGCTCCCCACACCTTCCCTGCAGCCCCCGCTCAGCAGGTTCATTGGCTGCTGCTGTTCTGCTCACTGACTCTCCTTCCTCTTGCCTCTCCCAGAACAAGCCTCTGGGATTTGCAGAAATAAATTTAACCTACCCAGCAACAGTGTGGCCACAAAAAGGAAAAGTAGAGCCCTAGTAGTGGAAGACAGGGCCTTGGGGTTGTGGTGAAGGAGTAGGCCCATGCCAATGGACAAATAACGGAGGCCCGGGAATGACGTGCTGGGGCCTCAAGGGGAGTGGGAGGCCCTGGAGCCAGGGGTCTGGGGAGCATTTATGGGCAGCTGCGGCTGGCAACAGGAGTGCATTCTGACCCAGTGGGCAGGAGAAATAGGCTTCCTAATGACAGTGTCCAAAAAGGTGGTCCTCACCAGGGTCCGGGTCTGGCTTGGATGGCTCCTGCTCCACTTTCCTCTTTGCCCAGCAGAAAGTGCCTGAGGATGTGACTGCAGCAGAGGCTGTGATAATGCAGCAGGCAGTGACACTGTGGCGGGTGGGTTGGCGCCTAAGGAACAAGCTCAGACCTGGACAGAGAGAACTGGGCAGGTGGGCAGTGTGTCATCCCCCTTCCAGGACCTGGTGTCTGGGAGAAGAATCTCCTCTGCAGGGAACAAGATACAGGGAAATGGTGGCTCTGAGCATCCAGGGTTTCAGATCTCACATCAGGATGCTTAACAAATCCCAGGGCCCAGCCACTGCAGTTCAGTGACCGAGAGAGGCTGGCATTCACTGAGGCCTGGCACCTCTCTTCCTGCTGGCCTGGTGCCAGGTCCCTGGTTTTCCTTCTCACTTGAGAAGGGATATGTGCAGCAGGCCAGCAGAGTCCCTCCTCTGCCCTGGGAGGCCCTGCACAGATGGAATCCAAGGTGGAACCTCTCCTGCTAGCCCCCTCATCCCTGGTGTCTCAGAAGGAGGAGGCCCGCAGAACTGTCCTTGGAAAAATTCAAGCAGTAACTTCGTGTCCAGTCCTGCGTTCGTTAAAATCACTAAAATAGCAGAAAGTGACTCAAACCCAACCACTTCCCTTAGGCTAAATGAGCTTTTCTCTTTGCACTGAGTCTGACTCTAGTCCTGGACCACAAAACTCAGAAGTCCAGGGAATAAGTGTGGGTTTCTAGGACGAGGGCAACTGCCAGGTGGATCAGAAGGAAGAAGAGATGCAGGAGTGCTCTGTTCCCCCAGGTGGGAAGGAGCATGGTATGAGGATGGAGGGATTTTGGGAAACTTCTCCCTAGGGTCCTGAGGAACTCAGTCCCCCACTCCTGGTCCTAATCAGTGATCATGGGATTGGGGCCGAGAAGACAGGGGCATGGGGCTGCTGCAGGGGAAGCCCACAGTACAAGGACTTGCGTCTCCAGTCCTGGTTAACATCTGGCCCTGGGCGGCCTCAGGCCCACTAGGCTGGTGATGGCATTGGGATAAATGGCAGCACAGGATGCTTAAACAAAGAAAGAGTTTGAGGCACTTTTCCTGGTTCCCTACTGGCTGTGCAGGTGTAGGAAAGGTGGCTGAGGAACCACGGGGTGTGGTTGAGAGGCCACAGGTCTGTGGAGCCAGCAGTGGTCTCCTCTGAAGATTTCAGGGGCCGAGGCCATTCAACGCCCCCTGCCCCACTTACCCAGAGGAAACCAATAAGGACCTGGAGGGCAAATTCATACCTCAGGTCTCCCTGCCACAGCTACAGGGACTGTCAATCCCAGTGACCTTGGCTAGAAGGCAGAGGAAGTGACCTGCAAGACCATCCTCTCTTCCCTGGCTGAAGCCACACCTGTACAAGGGTGAGGAACCAGGGAGAATTGCCTCATTAGCGGAAAAGGACATTTCAAAGAGGATGAGGACAGAGAAGGAAACTAAGAGTGCTACTTCGTATTTTCCACTGTTTCCCTGCTCTGATCTCAGGGTGGGGTTGGCATGTCCCGGGCCCCGTGAATCAGTTGCTGCTGGGGTCAGTTCCATCCTTAATGTCCCCAACCTGACCCAGAGTGGGGGGTAGAAGGCATTTCAGAAAGAAAAGTTGAAACTCAACCCTCATGATGAGAAGGCTTAAGCATTCAGTTCTACTTGGAACTCAAATACCTAAAAGGAAGCCCAGAGAATCAGAAAAGGGAGGCTGCTTTGTCCTCCCCAGTCTCCTTCCAGCTGAAAGCAGCTTTCAGTTCTGCACTACCAGCCACCTGAAACAGCAAACCCCAGTAAATGATTTATTCTCTGAAGTTAATGATCTGGAACAATAGATTGCCTCAGTCAAAAATCAATTTTTATTATTTGGAGAAGGGGCTGGATAAAGTCTCCTTTTCACTGTCAGGCCCAGAGACGACAATCCTGAATTACGATTGTTCAAGGACAAAGCGTCGTTTGGATTGTGGTTTGGGCACATTCGCGATTTTTTCCTTTCATTAATTCTTAAAGCTTAAATCCATACTTAGTGATGACTTATGTAACTCTCACTTAAAATAAATCAGTGAGATTTGGTTTCCACCTAGAGAAGAGTGGCCAGGCCCTCTTGGATACAATTCTGAATGAATCGTTATTAAGCGGGTTGTTTGTTTGCTTGAGACTGCCCAGAACACATTGGGCTGGCACCGAGCGTTCACAGCAATAGGCTGCCCTCGCTCTTGTAAGGCAGTTGGAACTAGTCCCAGGGCTCTTGTGAGCTGCAGTTCACTGGGTTTTTATATCATGCGGTGATAGGGAGGAGGAGTTGGTGGCTCCTGCTCACCAGAGGAGGAGATGGAAACCCAGGGGAAGGGGGCAGCCTAGCCAGAGGCTGCAAAGATGGTGCCAGCTGCAGACCCTGCACCGTCAAAGATGATGCCTTCTACCGCCTGGTGCTCTGGGGCCCCTCCAGTGGTTCTCTTGGACTGAAGAGCCTTATTCACTCTCTCTTTCCATCAGAGCCAGGTGTCCAGTTGTCATTCCTGCTACTTCTCGCCTTGTCATGGCTCAAAGCTCCTTGGGACCCAGCTTCTACCTTTGCTCCTACCCTGGCCTGTCACTCCCCAACCCCAGCCCCTTAATCCCACAGACCCTCCATGAACAGAACTTTCACAGTTCTATGTCTTTGCTCCCTCTACCCCTTGCCAGGATTGTTCCTGCTCCTTGACTTTAAACCTGGAGCGGTTGTCACCTTGTGAAGGGCTTGGTGTCTTCCTCTCACCTGGGTGGTGGGTGGCCCCTTTGGTCCCCCCATATAACCCTCATATGATCTTGCATCAGAGAGATTCTCCCAAGGCCACAGTCCTCTTTCCCTATAATGCTCCGATTTTTTTTTTTTAATGGGGTCCCACTTCATCACCCAGGCTGCAGTGCAGTGGCATGATCAGAGCTCAGTGCAGCCTGGACCTCCTGTGCTCAAGTGGTCTTCCCACTTCCGTCTCCCAAGTAGCTGGGACTACCGGTGCACACCAGCATGCCAGGCTAATTTTTGTATTTTTTTGTAGGGATGGGGGTCTCTCTATGTTGCCCAGGCTGGTCTTGAACTCCTGGCCTCAAGCAATCCTCCAATCTTGGCCTCCCAAAATCTTGGGATGACAGGTGTGAGCCACCACACCCAGCCTGGCCTCTGAGCTTCTTAAGAGCAGCTCTGACTTCTCTTTGTGTTCCCACAGCTCAGAGCAGTGCCTGGTCCACTTTTGCTCCATAGATAGTGAATTTGTTAAACACTGGAAGCAGCAGTTTTATTTACATTTATTATAGGCCATGAGAAGAGGCTGGCAAACTTTCTTAAATAAAAATAAAATAAAATAAAATAAAATTAAATCGTCTTTCATGAAAACTCATTTCTGAGAGCCACAGGTAAATGTGTGTTTGTTTATTTAAGATGAAAATGTGATTCTCTTGATTGTGAGTGCTAACCCAGAAACCCTACTGAACATCAGCTACTCTAAATCAATCGATCATAATTTGAACACTTTAGTTCTTGAAAATAGAGTTTCTTTCAAGAAAAAACTATTGACATGGGTATTGTTTATTTAGGACTTAGCCCTAAACATAAAAAACAATCTTGCAATTTTAGTTGACCGTAAACTTAATGTGAGCCCCTGTGTGATGTGACTGTTAGGAATGTACCACGAAGGTAGGCTGCATGAGAAACGGACATGCTTTTGTGGTAGAGACTTCTATCTTTTTTACTTTACCTCGGACAATATCTGCTCTCTGATAAGCAGAATAATGCTTCCCCCACCAAAGATCCTCATGCCAACTCCTGGAACTGGTGTTACCTCACATGGCAAAAAGGACTTTGCAGATGTGATGAAGTTTAAAAAGTGTGGTAGGAGAGATTATCCTGAATTACCATGTGGGCCCAATCTAACCCCGAGTCCCTAAAAGCTGAGAACCTCTCTTGCCTATGATCAGAGAGATGTGAAAATGGAATAAGGGTCAGAGAGGTGCCACGCTGATGGCTGAAGATGGAGAAGAAATTACAAGTCAAGGGCTGTGGGATCCTCCTGAAGCTGGAAAGGGCAGGAAAACTGATTTTCCCCAGAGCCTCTGGGAAAGCGGCTCAGCCCACCCAGCACTCCAACTTTAGCTCAATGACCCATGTTGGACTTCTAGCCTAAGGAACTGTAAGATAATAAATGTGCGTTGTTTCAAGCCACTAACTTTGTGGTAATTTGTTGTAGTAGCAATAGGAAACTAAGATCACTCCTGTTAAATCTTAATTAATCAGTATCATGAGGGCTTAAAAAAAAAAATAGGGAAAGAACAAGTGAATCTTTTCTGAGATGCCTCCCTGGAGCCCTCAACACACACTGACCTTAACGTTTTCTGAATTTCAAACTTCTTGTCATCTATGCTATTCATTTGGCGTTAGATCATGGGCCATTGTGTGTGGTTATAGCCAATCCCTTGGTCAAATAAAGTCTGTGTCCCTCCTGCAAGAGGCTTGGTCTTTGGGACCATAGCTCAGTGCCTAACGTGGAGCCTCTTCTCTCTGAAATGTGAGGTGCTCACCTCACATTTGTGCGTGATCCCTACGGTCCCCAGGACCATTAGTATGCACTTATAATAAAATAGCTCCAATATGTATAGTCTGAATGCTGGAGGCCGTTTACTACCATAGTGGAGGCAGGATCTCAGCCTTCCATGTGTGCTTAGAGAGCTTGGAGTTCCTAGGGAAAGTCAAGTGGGCTCTCAATTGGCCCAGTCCTTTTCTTCTATTCTGGTCTCCATGTTGAGTTCCTTCTGGCATTGCTTGAGAGAGGCCCCTCCACTCACTCGCCTGCCTGCCCTTCTATATAGCCCCAATTCACACTCTACCTGCTGCTTCCCAGAGCTCTCCAAGTAGCATTGCTCCCCACGGGGCTCCACATTATTGCATAGGCTTCTGTCTTCTTGAATCCAAGCAGGCCCCAAGCCAGGGAGAAGTGGGGTACCCCCGTTCTGTGCCACTTTTTCATCCAGGCCCCTGGAGCAAGCCCCGCCTGTGTCTGGAGCCTCACAGCGTACTCATGAAAGAAAGCAACTCTCGGCTTTTACTTGCAGTCACTTTGTCCCTGCAGGGTAAGCTAGAACCAAGCTAGCCTTCATTTGTTCATTTCTGTTTTTCTCTCTTGCCCAGAAACCCATGTGCCATTCATGCAAACAGGCCCTAGGACAGGGGAAGGGCTTCTGCTGATGGACGAGGGAGCTGGCTTGACCCCAAATCCCAGTTTGGAAATGGTGAGGACCCAGGTGGTACCATGCATACCCTAGTGCATGCCAGTAGCTTTCAATCTTTAGAAGCTGATTCCATGAATCCTTTGAATTTTTCTATTTAAAACTTTTTGTTCATGCCTGAGACCCATGTGTAAGATTATCAGACACAAATGGGTTGGGCCAGAAAAAAATGTCAGTTGGAGTCTGCAGGTGGCACAGGGAGGAAGACCAAAGTGTGGGTCACACTGGCGAGACACAGGTGTGTGGGGAGCGCAAATTGAGAATGAACAAGTGGCCCCAGGTTCCTGGAGCGGGCTTCATGTCACGGGACTTGGTGACCTACCCTGCATGCGGGTCTATTAAGATT
The DNA here is from genome assembly GCF_001698545.2 of Rhinopithecus bieti. Lineage (NCBI taxonomy): Eukaryota > Metazoa > Chordata > Mammalia > Primates > Cercopithecidae > Rhinopithecus > Rhinopithecus bieti. Next base: position 2,279,185 of record NW_016807758.1, read on the forward strand.
CTCCATAGTTTCTACTTGGCGTTGCCCTGAGTAGCTTTCTTTTCCTATCCCTTTGGCCATTACATCTGCATAGTTAGCACTGTCTCTAAGCTTTCTTTGAATCTGGATCTTCCCTTTATCACCACAGCATCTTATTCCCATTTTCTTTGCTAAGCATTATTTTCAGTGGGAAGGACTCTTGCGTCTTGGGGCACTTTATGTGTGGGCCTCTTTTTCAATAATTACATATATCATCTCATTTTTCATAACAATATTTTGAGGTGGGTAAGAGAGATTAACCTGCCCAAGGAACACAGCTGGCACGAGGCCAACAGAAGATGCCAGTCCACTTGATAGTCGGGCTTCATGCCTCCTCCCCCTCCTCTTGTTTGTGACCAGTGACTATGGATATCTTTTATGTAGTAGACATAGATACATTTCCAGCCATAGTGGCTTCTAGATTGGGGGATATTAGTCAGGAGATGAGTTCTGTTGGGGGGCACTCAGCAGTTGGTTCTGCTAATAAGAAGATCAGACATTTAGAAAGACGTCTGCAGCAAGTGTTGCACGGGGATGGGAGTTACTAACTCAAAAAAAAATTGAAATAAGTGGACACTTTTAGGTGATGCTTGAACATGTTATAGATGTTACCTAGATGTTAGGTAGTGGAGAGGTGGGCTAAGTTGGAGACTCAAGCTTGGATCTGGTCATGGAGATCTGAAAGCATTCAGTCACAGAGTTTTGACCTTTGGTATAAATCTTATTTCACAGCAACAGGGTATGACAGGCCATATTCCTTTATTTCTCTTAATCAGATTAAATTTGCTCTCAGACCTCACCTATCTAGCTGGGAGGATACTCAGTAGAAATTGCGAATGAGACTTCTTCCTCTCCACCATGGTATCATCAAAGGATCTGAAGCTTATCTTGTGTCAGAAAAATTGAGAGAGGACCCGGGTTCCTCTTTCTCATGTGTTCACAATTGTTCCGGAGGCATCTACCTAATACAGCTGAGGAATGATTGTCCCCTGCCTCTGGTAAAAATACTTCCTCTCAGGGCCTGGCACAGTGGCTCATGCCTTTAATCCCAGCACTTTGGGAGGCTGAAGCAGGCAGATCACAAGGTCAGGAGATCGAGACCATCCTGGCTAACACGGTGAAATCCCGTCTCTACTAAAAATACAAAAAAATTAGCCAGATATGGTGGCGGGAGCCTGTAGTTCCAGCTACTGGAGAGGCTGAGGCAGGAGAATGGCATGAACTCAGGAGGCAGAGCTTGCAGTGAGCCAGGATTGTGACACTGCACTCCAGCCTGGGTGACAGAGAGAGATTCTGTCTCAAAAAACAAACAAACAAACAAACACACACACACACAAACAAAAACTTCCTCTCTGCTGGCTTCCGTTTTATCCTGAAAGTTTTCACCTCCCCCCCATTTTTTATGTGACCAGCTTTAGTTTAGGATTGCATTCACACACACACTCACACTCACACAAAGCTCTTAAGTTTCTCTGAGTAGGGAGAGGTAAAGATAAGGAGAGCTCAGAGTTTTAGAAATAAAGCTGGGCTGTCTTTCCTGGAGTGGAGACTGGGCAAGGAGGTACTAACACTAGTTAGTTTCTGTCTTAATAACTCCCTTAGGTATTGAGCTAAGCCATGAGATAAAGGGACCTTTCTAGAAATTTTGAGTAGGAAAGTGACAAGTTAGTGCTGGTCTTTGGGAAGATCAACTTGGCATTGCTCATTTTCTGGTTTGCAGTGGCAGAAGCAGCATCTTTCCCCAGTGCCTAGCACAGGACCTGCCCTGCAGTCAGAGCTTGATGCACATTTATTCATGCATGTGTGCATAGAGTAATGGCAAACCGTTGCAATGGTGCAGAAGAGAGAGCCAGTCCCTGAGTGATGGACACGACAATGCAAATGGAGACAAATTGCCCAATGTAAAATTTCAGAGATGTGAAAAGACTGACTAGAAGTGAGGAGTGATGACTGCAATCTCTGTTTAGCTCCCTCCTCCTTGAAATGGGGCTATAATAGCAACCCTCTGCTGGCCTCCAGTTTCTCTGTACTGTGGCCCCCAGCACTTACAGGTGCTTGCAGCAAGCAGCAGCCAGAACACCGGCCTAACAGACACTTCTCCCTGCCCTTGATGGCTTTTCAATGTGGAATCTGTGCTGGACTTTGAATCATAGATGTATGGAATTGAGGAGCTGGGGTTGGGGGGACCAGAGGAGATGGAAAAATATGAAAATGATGAGTGAGGGTTTTCATCGAGGAGTGGCATTCTTGACTTCATAGTCTAAGCTCCAGGCCCTGATAATTTTAGGAGTAATGTAAAGACAGAGGAGTGGGACCAAGGCGGGCACTCAGGCCTTCAGACTGAGCTAACAGGTGCTGGAGTAGCTAGGAGGTGCCAGTTCTGACTCGGCGACTCCTGCTCCTGGAGCCCTCATTGGCAGGGAGCTTAGGGCTGGGGAGGATGGTCTCTGCAGAGGAAAGAATTCATGGCTGCATCTTGGAATTGCTGAGAATTCAAAGAAGATAAGATAGGCTGACACCTCTCAGAGTTTATGGAAGATTTCAGGAGCTAGGGAACCTTGCTTCTACCATCTCAGGGTGAACCTTCACTCCTTACCTTCATTGGGCAGCCCCTTTGTGGTAGCTTTTGGGTCTAGTGTTGGACCAAGAATGGGGAACGTTTTTTTTTTTTTTTTTTTTTTTTTTTTTGCCAAGGAAGAAGTTTTCAATTAGGTGCTGCAGCCAAGGAGATGGAAACTCAGTCTCAAGTCCATCTCCTTGATGGACTAAAATCAGGGTTTTATATAGCAGGGAAGAAATGTAACAATGTGTAAGAAAACAGGAGCTAGGGAGGGGCAAGGAAGCGATCATGATGAATGAGGGGTCCAAAGTCTCATTGTCTGGATGTGGTGATCTGGTGAGTTTCAGTTTTTGATACTTTTTTTTGAGAGGCCTGAAAATGGTTTTCTGGGGAAGGAACTTAGATAAAACAAATAGAAATTTCAAGCTTCAAGGCCAGAAAGGTCAATTTCTATGAAGAATGGGGAACTTATCTACAGTGTGGAAGGATGTTTTGGGCTATTGTCAGAGGCTCTGGCCAAGGAAGTCTGGACCTCATGCTACTCTTTGGTCTTTAGTTGGAGATCGCTGCTGAAGTTCATCACTGCGTTTACCTTCCCTCTCCTCTTGGACACAAAGCCCTTTCAGGGGCCTCTTCATCAAGGTAGGTGTCACAGGTGCCCTGTGGCTGCTTTCACTTGATGCTGTACTTGGTTTTGGCAAGTGGGTTGAACTCCAGAACTTTCCAGTTTGGGGAAGGACTATGGCATCAGATGGCAAGAAATACACTGTACTCACCTCCTGTCTGAGAAGCCTTCCCTTATTGTCCTTTTATGTGCTCAGATCTCCCTGAGGCACAAGATATTTCTCTCCTAGCCTTCTGCAGGTCAGTCTGCCATCCACGTGACACGTTGATTTCAGACATGAGGACACACTCAGCTAGTGAGTGGTCAAACACCATCAATGATACGTCACTCCACCTTCATAAACATGGAGGCCATGTTGAGCTTATGAGCATAATAAGAAAAAGTAGCAATAAGGAGAGTTGGTAGTGAAGCTGGGGGGCACACATTTTGTCTTGTGCCCTGGTCTGATGATCTGACTTAAAGAAAAACTTCCAATGGCCAATCTGCTCAGGGGCTTCCTCCTGCCACTGCTGTCACTTCTCCTCTTCCCTCCTTTTCCTTCTCTCTGTCACCCAAATCATTGCTTTAGAATTTCTTTGTTACTTCTGGGACTTCTTGGCCAGTTGCCTAACCCCACAGATACAAACAATTTAAATAACTTGGGATCCCAGAACACAATGGCAAGCTTACTGGTGGGTGGGGCTGAACATTTAGAATATGCAGGAAGGTGATAAGGCTTCTGCACAGGATTTCATCAAGAGCTTGTCTTGTTGGAGTAGGGCACAGCTGGGACCCTGGGGATGGTGGCTGGTGGGGCCACGGCTCTGTCCTTGCCTGCCTTGGTCTCAGGCACAGTACTTTCTCTGATATATCATCTTAATCTGCCCAAAAAATCAGTAAGTGAGGAGTTTTAAGAGAAGAATATATGAACACCTATATATCTGTCACCTAGATTCAGCAACTGTTAACATTTTGCCAAATGTGCTTCTTGCTCTATTTTTTTCCTCAACCATTTCAAAGGAAATTGCAGGTATCGGAAAACTTCACCTCTAAATACTTCAGCACGTGTCTCTAAAAATAAAGACCTTCTCCCATGTAACCACGTTACCATTTTTCATATCTGAAGAAGTTCATAATACCCAATATCATTTAAAACCCAGTCCATATTCAAATGTCTCCAGCTCTTCCCCAAATGACTTTTTTAAAAAAGATTCAATTAAGTTTTGTGCATTGAAATGTTCTTTTTTTTTTTTAAAGGAGGTTGAGACTGAGGGGCCTTCTTGTTCCCCTCTACCAGAAGTGAATAAACTTGCCTTAGTGAAGAACTTGCCTAAATTTGCCTTAGGAAAGTTTATTCACTTCCGATGGGAGGCAAGAGGGAGATCTCAGTTTCTGCCAGTAGGTGGTGAATCTAGGCTTCCTGGCCATGGCTGTGGGAATCCAAGTCCACACATTCTACCATATTGGAAGTACCTAGATCTGGTTTCCACAGGTCAGTCACATTTCCAAAAAGAATATTCGATACCAGTCCAAGGTTGCCAACATTTTATTCTGCTAGATGCAAGCATTAAAAAAAAAAAAAAGAAAGAAAACCTGTTATCACCAGCATTTAACATTAAAATAGACATTTTAATGCCAAAATCAAGGATATAGTTCCAAAATATAGCAAAGTCTTGCAGGAGTCCAGGAATCACAGGCATGGGAGGAGAAGACGCTATACCCACAAGATGGCTGCGCTCTTGGGTGAGGGTCTGAGGACCCAGTAGTGATGGGGAAGCTGATTTGTTGGAGATGGGGCCATTGATTGCTGCCTGAGGACCTTAGAGATTTTCACATGAACTGCTGTCATTCTCTTCTCCTGTCCTCTGCAGGTGCAAACGTTGTTCCACCACCCCTGCCCTCCACATTTTATTATACAAATGTTCAAACACACAGCGAGGATGAAACCATCTTACAGTGAGCATTCATATTCCCACCACCTATGTTCTGCCACGACCATTTAATCAAATGGTTTTAGTGCAAGCCCAGTCCTTTCTGCAGCTCTGCTCAGTTCCACGTAATTGGAGCTCTCCTGCTCAGCTGTGGGGAGTATTTTTGGATCCTGATTTCCTCTGGCGAAGGGTGGCCCTCCCTCCAGGCTGCATCATTTTTCTCTGAGAGGGGAGATGTGATTGCACGCTGGCCTCCCACCCTGCATGGAACCTGACTATGAGCTCCTATTGCATTCACACACTCACCTGACTGCAAGCTCCCATTTCATTCTCACACCTGACCATGAGTGCCTATTTCCTTTGCACACTCTCACTGTCTAGGGTGTAGGTGCTATTTGCAGAACTCTCAATGTGTTGGGTGAAGGTGCGCATTTGCATGGTAAGGACTGGCCAGTTCCAGCCCACAAGTCAGAACATCTCTCATGAATTCTTTATGGTCAGGCACCCATGATGGCTTCATTCCTACACTGGTCCTCATCCTCAGCTCCATCTTCCCATAAGCCTGGCTGAGGTGAGACGCTTACCCCCGTGGTCTCTGCTTTAAGTGGTTGATAATTGAACTTTGCTGTCTAGGATGTGCAGTACTGGGGATAGGGAAGGGCATTATTAGATTGAGCAGAGGCCATGATTTCTCACCCCGCCAGCTCCTCCAAATTCTGTTTGGGCAGGATGTGCAGGCAGCGTAGCCCAGCCCTGTGCTCCCCCATGGGACCTCTTAACCTCTCGACAAGCTCAGGAGTGGACACTGCCTTGGAAGACGGGCTTGTGTGCCAACGGGCCTTCATTTGCCAGGAGGTGTCTGGGGTTTCTGCTTGTTTCTGTCTTGCCACAAGAGGGTGGGCGCTGCCTCTCTTGATTTGTACATGTGAATTAATCTCTCACAGCCACTGCCTGGAGCAGTGGGTCACAGGCAGGTGGAGAGAAAATGTGGGACCTACAGGCATGGGGCCCAGGAGCAGGGGTGAGTGGAGATGTGTCTCCAGCCTGGGGACCCAGCATGAGGGAAGCGGAACAGATCTAGAGAATGCAATGCGGGCTTCTTTCCCAGAGCCAGAAGCGCTGCTTCTCACTGGAGCGGGGGAGGCTGAGACCTCAGGGGTCCATCCGAAAGCTGCAGAGGCCTCTCCTTGTGGAGTGGGATTGGCTTTGGACCCAGGGGGCTTCCTTGCACCCTTGAGGTGGGGAGACAAAGCCTCACGGGGTTCTGTGTGGGGACGTTATCAAGAGAAGATGGAGCCTCTGCAGTGAGCTCCAGAGGGCTTCAGCGGGTACTCGGGTTTCCAGTCTGTCCCGCCGTCCGCCGACCCAGCCCTCAGCATCCTCAGCCTCTGCTCAGGAAGCACTGCCTGCCAGGAAGGGAGAACCAGGTGGAGGTCTCCCCGGGCAGCTTGCAGGACACTCGTACAAGGGTGACCATTCCTCACAAGAGCTAATCAAGCACTGGCCAGAAAACTCCTTTCCACCTGCACCACAAAAGTGACCAGCCTCATTGCATCCAGAGCACAGAGCACGCAGGGAGTAATCATGCACACTCCCCACACACCCAAGGACAGATATCACATACACTGCACACCACGGCACACATACTACATAGCACACATATGTCATACACACACTTCTGCACCCATGCATGGATATCACATACACTGCACACACCACAGATAGTACATACCACACATATGTCCTAGACACATCCCATTCACACGCACCACACCCATGCACAGATATCACATACACTGCACACCACACCACACATAGTACATAACACACATACATCATACACACATCCCAGTCACACACTCCACACCCATGCACAGATATCACATACACCACACATACTACATACCATACACATATCATACACACATCCCAGTCACATACATACCACACACATATAAACCACACCACCCACACCACACATCAGAAATACAAACATTACATATCGCAGTACATTACACCTCGCTCATACTACACACACACACACTACCCATATCACACATACCTAACACACTATATTCACACACACCACACACCATCCACATCACATACACATGACACACACACTACATCACATATACTACACACATGACACACTGCACACATACCACACACCACAGTACATCACACACACCACATCAAACACAACATACATACAAACCACACACACACCATACACATACCACACACATCACACACACCACACACACCACATCAAACACACTACACATACAAACCACACACACCTTACATATACCACACACACCACAACACACCACACACATACAAACCACACACACCATACACATACCACACACACCACACACACCACATCAAACACACCACACATACAAACCACACTTGTACCATACACACACCACACACAACACAACACACACACCACATCAAACACACCACACATACAAACCACACATGTACCATACACACACCACACACACCACAACACACCACACACACCACATCAAACACACCACACATACAAACCACACACACACCTTACACATACCACAACACCACAACACACCATACACACCACATCAAACACACCACACATACAAACCACACACATACCATACACACACCACACACACCACACACAACACACACAGCACATCAAACACACCATACATACAAACCACACACACACCTTACACATACCACGCATACACTACTCACACACCACACATTACACATAGCAGATATCACACACACACACTCGACACATTCCGTGCACACACACCACACACCACAACACACCACACACCACACACACCACACACACATGTACACCACACAAGCACACTACATACCACGTATACACACACAGAGTTTCTCTCTCCTTCCCACTCCTTCCCGTCTTCTCCAGGGCTGACCTGTCTCCGTGTGCATTTGGGACACGCAGGGAAAGCTAAGGGAACAACTGCAGGTGGCACCTCTCCACACCTCTCTCTGCACCTCTCTCCTCTGCACCTCTCTCTCTGCACCTCTCTCTCCACACTTCTCCTTCTGCACCTCTCTCCTCTGCACCTCTCCTCTCCGCACCTCTCCTCTCTGCACCTCTCTGCACCTCTCTCCTCTGCACCTCTCTCCTCTGCACCTCTCTGCACCTCTCTCCTCTGCACCTCTCTCTCCGCATTTCTCTCTCCACACCTCTCTCTCCGCACCTCTCTCCTCTGCACCTCTCCTGTCTGCACCTCTCTCCTCTGCACCTCTCTCCTCTGCACCTCTCTCTCTGCATCTCTCTCTCTCTCTGAACCTCTGTCTACATCTCTCTCTCTCTGCACTTCTCCTCTCTGCACCTCTCCCCTCTGCACGTCTCCTCTCCGCACCTCTCTGCACCTCTCTCCTCCGCACCTCTCTCCTCTGCAACTCTCTCTCTGCACCTCTGTCCTCTGCACCTCTCTCTCTGCATCTCTCTCTCTCTCTCTGAACCTTTCTCTGCACCCATCCTCTCTGCACCTCTCTCTCTGCATCTCTCTCTCTGCACCTCTCCTCTCTGCACCTCTCCTCTCTTCACCTCTCCTCTCTGCACCTCTCTCTCTGCATCTCTCTCCACACCTCTCCTCTCTGCACCTCTCTCTCTGCAACTCTTCTCTCTGCACCTCTCCTCTCTGCACCTCTCTCTCTGCACCTCTCCTCTCTGCACCTGTCTCTCTGCACCTCTCCTCTCTGCACCTCTCTCTCTGGCTCTCTCTCTCTGCACCTCTCTTCTCTGCACCTCTCCTCTCTGCACCTCTCTCTCTGCACCTCTCCTCTCTGCACCTCTCTTTCTGCCTTTCTCTCTCTGCGCCTCTCCTCTCTGCACCTCTCTCTCTTTGCACCCTTCTGCATCTCTCTGTACCTCTCTGCCTGAGACAAAAGAGCAACTGCTTGAAGTTGGCAGCCAATGACATCTGAAATCCTGAGACCTCAGAATACATGAAAGGAGGGAGCTCCTTCTTTCTGAAAAATTTAAATTCAAGAATGTGTCTGTGTCAGAAAATTGCACACCCCCACAAACAAATGCACAGCCAAGGAGAGAACAAGAGCTCCAGACAACAGGGAAATATTGTGCTGAAGTAAATGTCAGAGAAAACCAACTTTTAAATATATCTTCAACCAGATTTTGTAAATGTATCCTTGTAAGTGATCTTCATCTTCAGTGAGTGTAACTAATGCTTTTGAGAAAGGCAGAAAACTGAATTGGGAGACAATCCTAAATTTGTTACAATGTTATGTGATGTTCTGTACATAAAAGCAATCCCTTATTTGGAACAGAAACAAACATACAATATGTCTTAACAGCGGTTACGTTTTTCTTTCTTCTTCTACTCAGTTGAATGAATAATAATAATAATAATAAATAATAAAAACATTGGTTTCAGAAGGTTCTGTGGCATTAGCCTGCCTAGAAGTTGCATGACATCCTGGGCCCTGGTGAGGTCGGTCTCAATATCACCTACTCAGCCCCTCCCTAGCCTGGGTCTCCAGGGTTACCTGCTCGTCTGAGGCTCTTGTCTTCCTGGGACAGGTGATACTCTTGGTACATAGGTCTCCTTGTTCCAGCCTTGCAGGGGGAGACCCTGATCCCTCCCTGGTGTCCACTAGAGGAAGATGAGACAACAGGGTGGTGCAGTCCTCGTGGAGGTGCTGAATGACCTTGGTGTCTTGCTTCTCCCCTGTAGTCTCTGATCTGCCCTTCAGGTGCATTGGGGGAGGGGAGAGGCTGCACATCTGGGAAACTACAGGAGAGGTGATTATCTGTAAGGATAGATCTGGGGCTGGAGAGGAAGCTGGGCTCTCAGCAGAGAACTTTCTTTGAGGCAGTCTCTCAGGTCCAGCACCACCCTTTAGTTTCTTTACCTTTGCTGGTTTGTGACTGACCCTGAAAAGTCACCCATTTGGCTGCTCTGGACAAAGCCAGAAGCAGCATTACCTGCTCCTGATATGGCATTATTACAGGTGCTGGAAAGGTGAGGAAACTTGGAGTCTTGAAAACTCTTGACTGCTTTGGAGTGGAAAAAGGAACAGTGTCATAAAAGTTGGAGTGATGAGGATGTCAGTACATACTAGGTGCTCAATAAACATCCAGCGAAGGTGAAAAGGAGAGCAGTTTTGTCAGAGGAGATAAAAGGAGCTTCCTGTTTGCAGCTTGATGCCATCCTAAAGGGATTCACGCATGCTCATGGGAGCTGTAAGATGAAGTTTCATGGAAAAATGAGGCCACTTTCATCAAACCCACAGCACCTCCTCCCTTCTGCCATCTTGGCAGCTGTGTGGTCCCTTCTACATCTTCACTTCTGCTCTGAGCTTTAAGATTGCTCTTTAAAAAGGCTTCAGGGCATCAATGAGCAAAGGGTTTGGGGGCTCAGGTAGGGAGACAATTTCTGCACAAAGCAGGCAAATTGGTCTCATGACTTAATTGACCTGGAACCAGAGAGGAGAGAAAGCACGGCTTCTGCAAAGATGGAAGAGAGACTTTCCAGCCCAAGAAGGAAAACCATTTATGCTTGAATATTTTCTGAATCTTTGAAATGTGTCAAAAGGAAAAAAATCTGCTGTGACTCCATTGTCTGATTCTGTGAGTGGAGCTAGGCATCTTGTCTTAACTGGAACGGAGACTGCTGAAATCCAGTAATGGAGAAACCTGGGGCTATGAGGAGCTTTTGCAGGAAAGGATGGGCTTCTCCAAGTTCTCCCCAACCCAAGCTGTGCACACCCACACTGTTCATCCAACACCTAGGAAGCAGGTATGGGTTAGAAATGGCAGAACCGCATCCACCTGGGAAAGGCTATGCTTTTCCTTTAGTTTGGAACCTGTTTCCAGGAGATGCCTGTGTGAAGTGGTGCCAGGCTCCAGCTTGGCTGGGCCTTCTTCCTGTTCTCTTTGATAGGGCCAACAAATATGTAGCTGCCCTGAAATTTGAAAATCTGGAACAGATGAAAAAAAATCTGAGCACGATTTTTTTAATGGAAAATTTCCCAAACTGCAAAATGAAGCTATTAAACTTGTCAGAGGAAGTGTGAATAAAGAGTTTTCTAATTGAAGGGAGAAACGGCTTTGGAGTGACATTTACAAACATGGGAGAAGGAGAGAAGTGTAGATGTCATTGGGGGACAATCTGTTGCAGGAAGAGGAAGTCAGGGACCCCAAATGGAGGGCATCAAACTGCGCGAAGCCACAGCCAGAAGAACATAAATTTGTGAAGATTTCATGACATTTTATTAGTTTCCCCAAATTAATACTTTTAATAATTTTATTATCGGCCTGTCTGTTTAACTGCAATCTTTGAACATCAATTGTGAAGATTTCATGAACATTTAGCCACTTTCCCAGTCAATACCTCTATAATTTTCCGTATGTTCTGTCTTTACTGTTTAAATCTCTTAAATCCCATCATCTTTGTAAGTTGAAGGATGCATGTCAACCTCAAGACGCGCTGTGGATGATTGCGTTAACTGGGCACACAGTTGCTTTAATAACGTGTCCGTTTTGACAACATATGAACTCTGGGCATCCTAAGAACAGGAATAACAGCAATTTTTCAGGGAAGAAGGGAGATAACCATAAGGTCTGACTGCCTGTGGGGCCAGGCAGAACAGAGTCATATTTCTCTTCTTGCAAAAGCGAATAGGAGAAATATCGCTGAATTCTTTTTCTCAGCAAGGAATAGCCCTGGGAAAAGAATGCATTCCCAGGGGGAGGGCTCTAAAATGTCCGCTCCGGGAGTGTCTGTCTGATGCAGTTGAAGATCAGGGATGAAATACGCCTTAGTCTCCTGCAGTGCCCTCAGGCTTGCTAGGATTAGGACATTCCAGCCTAGCGAATTGTAGTCAGCCTGGTTCTCTGCTCTTGAACCCTATTTCCTGTTAAGACGGTTATCAATGACAATGCATGCACAGTGGGACAAGTAATTCTGATTTTGCCCTGGCCTTGTGACCTTGCTCTGCCCTTCTGCCCTTGTGATCTTTTATTGCCATTTGAAGCATGTGATCTCTGTGACACACACCCTATTCGTACACTCCCTCCCCTTCTGAATTTCCTAATAAAAACTTGCTGGTTTTGCGGCTCAGGTGGGCATCATGGAACCTGCCGACATGTGATGTCACGCTTGGAGACCCAGCTGTAAAATTTCTCTCTTTTTTACTCTTTCTCTTTATTTCTCAGATTGGCCAACACTTAGGGAAAATAGAAAAGAACCTACGTTGAAATGCTGGGGGTTGGTTCCCCTGATAACAATCATGGAGCTCCTTCTGCCCTGGAGCTTGTTACCACCTTTCTTTATGTCCTGGCAGTGGGGGTGCTTGTGTTGATTTTAGTTTGCTGCTCCACAAAGGTGATGATGTCATTTTATCCCCAGGCCTCAGAAAACCCAGTCTGGGGTGATTCAACACTGCTAGTTGCCCAACTTGCTTCTTAAAAGAAGCAAGGGCCAAGACAGTCCCTAGATGATTCCAGCCCTCTGTCCATTTCTCATGTGGCAGAGACCCTGCTTATTTTTCCTTTCCAGGTCTGCTTTGAGGCCTGGTTGTGGAAAGGGGGCTTCTAGGTAGCAAAGAGCCAAAGCATTCTCTTTCTGAAGTTCATAGTTGCCTTGGGAGAGGGCATGTGATGAGGACAGTCTGTGAGTAATTGAGATTGGCTAGATGACAAAGCAGGCAGTCTCCTTCTGTTTGACTTCATAGTCTAAATAACTGTTCTTTTTTTTTTTTTTTTTCTGATGGAGGCTCACTCTGCTGCCCAGGCTGGAGTGCAGTGTCATGATCTCGGCTCACTGGAAGCTCCGCCCCCTGGGTTCATGCCATTCTCCTGCTTCAGCTTCCCGAGTAGCTGAGACTACAGGTGCCCACCACCACGCCTGGTTAATTTTTTTGTAGTTTTAGTAGAGATGGGGTTTCACAGTGTTCGCCAGGACGGTCTGGATCTCCTGACCTCATGATCCACCTGCCTCAGCCTCCCACAATGCTGGGATTACACATGTGAGCCACCGCAACTGGCTGCATTGTTCTTTTTAACCCCACTACGATGACTTAGTTCAGGCCAGAACTTTTATAAGAACCTTTATGTAACTTAGGACTTTTTGGTTGCAAGTAATAGAAACTAAACTTGCAACCTTAATAACAAAAAAGAAATGCAGAAATGTATTAGACTCTCCTTCCAACCTCATGGAATGGGAAGGAATGGCTAAAGTTGGACTTCCAGAATGGACCCAGAGACAGGGGCCGTGCAGAGCCCCAACAGTTCTCACTGGTGGCCTCTGTTTGTTCTCCTCTTTGCTTCTTCATTTCTTGCAAAATAGCTCCATTTATGCTCTAGTCAGCCTAGCAAGTAAGATCACCAGCTTCTTTTTCTTCCCGGGTTGCATACCAGTGTTGCCAGGGAGATGGAATTAACCTTTTTTGGTTCCTGATGCCAAGTTCCCTGGAGTGGAACTCACTGGCCATCTCAGGCCAGATTCCCAGGCAGGCCTGAGTCTGCAGAAGATCCTGAGAAACCCAGCTTGCATAAATTCTCATTTCTGATTTCATTTTCTGATTTCTGCACCAGGGCAGAATAAATATGTACCTCTTACTCCATGGCAGATTCCTACTAAACTGCTGAGGGGCTGGGCAGACAAAATGCCCACTGCAATCCCCAGTGGGCCTTCTGCCTTGGCTCTCTTTCCTGCACTGCCACAGGCATCTCTCTAAGAGCAAGTCTGTGCTTAGGGGCCCAGCTGGCTCTATTTGCCAAAAGGAGGAATTTCTACCTCCCTGGCACTGCCGACAAGGCAGCTCAGCTCTAAGCATTTTACGCTCTGGCCAAAGACCTCAAATGCCCTCCTTGTGTGTTTGCTCATGCTGTTGGCTTTGCACAAAATGCAGACCTTTCATTCTCCTGTTTGATCACTCTTCATCTTTCTGGAAGCCCACTCAGACACAGCTGTTTGTGGGCAGCCTTCCCAGGGACAGAAGCTACTCTTCCTCTGCTACCTGATGGGACAATGTGCAGATCTGCCCACTAATCCAATGTGGTGTCAGGTACCCCTCTCTCCCAATGGAACTTGTTGTCTAGGCGGGGCTGTCCCTTCTAGAAAGTACTTAAATGTTTGTGAAGGGAAGAAATGAGTAGACAGGTGCAGTTGCTACAGTGTTACTTGTGGTCCTGGGTGCCAAGACAGGGCTAGGAGAGTTTTCTGATTAAAATTCAGAAGTGAAGACTGTCACCCAGCAGGCTTATGCTTTAGGACTGAGGTTCGGGGTTTGGAGGTTGCAGAGCTGAATGCTGCAGACCGGCTGGGGAAGAAAGGGTCGGCTTCAGGCTGCAGCCTGTGCCTTCTCCAGGGAAATTCAGGTGACATGAGAATGGAGAACTGGAGGGCAGAGACATCAAACCCAGCTGCCCACGCGGGGAAGAGGTGTTTTCCCCAGGTGCACTCCCTCTTGCTGTGAGGCTTCAGCCAGCTCTGTGGAAGGGAGCCTTGCTCCAGTCCTGTGCCCTTTGAAGTGTGCATGAAACTGGGCAGTGTGAGCAGTTTTCAAGCCACAGTCAGGTTTTAAATATTTTTGCCCCTCATTGTAAAGCGATGCACGTCTATTGTGGAAAAGTTGTGAAATACTGAAAAGTCAAAAGAAGAAAGAAAGGCACCTGTCAGCCCCTCATCCAGGAATAATCCCAAATTAAGCAGTTGGATTTTCCTTTCTGGCTTTTCTCTGTGAATTTCTTCACAATGTTGATCTCATGTTATGATGACCACATGTGTCCTTCATTAGTGTTGTTTGTTTTACATATGAGCATTTATTTCTATGGCCATGAAATATAATTTTTAAAGGTTTTGTAATATTCTATTTCTGAGCAAGTCATAATTTGCTAAACAGTTTTAGGCCGGGATTTGAAGTATGTTCACAGCAACGCAACCACCTTTGGGACATGAAGAAAGGGTGGTGGTGGCCAGGACCACGCTGATTCAGGAGGGTGTCCGGAGGTGGCCCAGGATCCCACAACCTCTGTTATGCCCTGACTGCAACTAAGAATGAAACCAGGTGGAAGAGCTGACACAGAAGAAAAGGTACAAATCTGGGTTACAGGAAGATGTCGATTTGCATTCTGTTTGATACTTTTACTGGTTGCAGGACTTTAAACAAGTTATTCAAGCCTGCTGGGCTTCAGTTTTTTAATCTAAAAAATGGGGTAATAAATAATTGACTCAAAGGATTGTGCTAAAAACATAAAGTATATCATAGGCAACATGGAAGTATTTAAATATATAACTAAAAATACACTAAATATGTAATATGTGCTATATGGTATAATTTCATCCTATATAAATAGAATACAGAAAATATGGTGTAGGCTATGGAAAACAGATGTAACTTATGTGAGAGAATATAGAAAGGCCTCAGAACAGTGTCTAACACAGAAAATAGGTCCTAATATCTGTTAGAATGAGGAGTGCTCCTTTTCGACTTAGCTGAAATGATGCATGAACAAGCTTGTTTGGAATCACTGCTGTTTCATGGACCAAATTTAACAGAAGAGGAAGGCCAGGAAAGGCCAAGTCAGTGAGCTTGGCTGTGCCTGACCTGTTCTGGTCATTTCTCTGCAGAGCTAATCCAAGCTCTCAGTATGCTTTGTTGAGCAGGGAGAACATTTGATGGTTTTACCCAATTTCCTCAAACCCATGACCTCCCATTTCATTTTCCAACTGGCCATTTTCAAAGAGTGAAATTATGGTTTTGTGTTTTGCTGTGGGCTCTCTGAATTGCAGAAAAAGCTTTGAAAAATGTACTAGCTTCTGCTTAGTGGCAGAGGAACTGGGTTGCCCTGGCACACACTAGAGGGATTATCTGGAAAATGAACACACCATCCACTGAAGTTCTCCCAGTGGAATGTCAGGCACTCAGGAATTTAGCCAGATTCCACCTGAGAGGGGGACACATAGAAAGAGCTGGGCTTCCAGACTTCAGAGTACCCCAATCTCAGGTCCGTGTGGGTGGGGACTAGTTAGAGGTGTGGCCTGAATTATAGCTTCATCACCTGTAACTGTTAGGTCCTTGAGCAATTCACTTATCCTTATTATAGAATGGGTACAAGCCACCCACGTGGTAAGGTTGTGAGGATGAAGTAAGACTACATATGTAACATATCTAGGACAATTCCCTTTCCTCCCATTTCCTCCTCTGTTTGCTCAAGACACACTCGCATTCTGTCACCACTATGCTTTCACACACTTATGCACACACATGCATAGGCACTCAATGTATGCATACCTAGGCGTGCAAACATACATACACATCCATACACAGCATACATGTACACAGGTGCATGCACAGGCAAGCACATGAACAGACGTAGCATGCATTCCTAGGCTCACGCTCACACACATGCACACATGTACACAGCCACATACAGAGTTACACACATGCATGCACATACACATGCAAAGTTACATGCAGGCACACAGGCACATTTATGTCCTCAACAAATGCATACACAGGCATGCATGCAAAAGGCACATACACAAGCACACACGCATAGGCACAAACATGCATTCATAGGCTCACACTCATACCCGTGCACATGTGTACACATAACATGCAAACTTACATATGTGCATGCACAAACACACATGCATATGTGTGCCCACGCCCACATTGATCTATTCAGTTCCCTAGACATGACATGAAATTTCACCTCTGTGTGCCTTTGAAAGCATTCTTTCCTCACTGGGAAAATTATCTTCAGTTCTTCATTAGAAAACTCCTCCTCATTTTGTCGGATCCACAACAAATGTCATGCCTTCTGTGAAGCATCTCCTGCCTTCCCTAGACAGAACTGTTGGTTCCTTCTTCATTTCCCCAGGAAACTGAGCGGGTTGAAAGGATATGCCTTACTCATCTTTGGATCCCCAGTATCTGACACAGAATTAGGGCTCCTGAAATGATTAGCGAATGCTGAAAGGGCAGGGACAAATTCCATTCTCTCAGGATCCTCGGTCTGTGATCCTCTTAAAGAGGTTTGGGGGCCAATTTCTGGGGAGAAGTGCTGTTTTAGTAGGCCTTAGAAGAAAGACAGGTGTCTTATAGGAGCCAGATTCAAGGCTGAACAGGTGGAAGGAAAGCAGAAGAGAGGGAAGAAATGTTTTGAGCCCAGAATTCTACCAGTCCAGGCATGCCTGGGACCAAGGACAGCCTGGGGAAGTAGGGAGAGAGGACGGGAGAGAGGAAGGAGGAAAGAAAGATATATAGACCATAAGTAGGAAATATTGTGCCAGGTGTCCCGTGAGAGTAAGATGGTAAGAAAGGAGATCTGCCCCTTGAAAGTGGGGAATCTGGCAGGTTCAGAAAAGGGCAGGGAATGGGAGAGGTAGGGTGATAGGCTAGAAAGTAGAATTAGTGGTTCTTAAAAGTTTTGGCTTCTTGATACTTTAAAAAATTTTTGGAGTCCCCAAAGAGTTTTTATTTATGTGGGCTATATTTATCAATATTTACCGTATTATGAATTGGAACTGAAAATTTTCAAATATATTTATGAATTAAAAATAAAATAGCATATTCCTTGTACATACAATAATATTTCAAATAACTATATTCTACTTCAAAAGATTATTGAGAAGAATAGCATTGTTTTATTTTTTTTCAACTTCTACAAATGTCTGGCTGAACAGAAGACAGATAGGTTTTCATCTCCATCTCTGCATTCAGTTGAATAGATTCAATAAAGTTTGAGCCTACCTTTTCATCCTCCAGCAATTATTTCAGGTGCCGCCTTCAATCTGTTTACATTCAGTCTGTTGTGATATTTCATGCAAGTTGCCTCCCGAAACCCCACTCTAGGCTTATGCAAGAATGAGAGTGAAGAAGCCAGATTGTACTTGGTATTAGTATGCAAATAGTTTGAGTTTACAGATCCCATGAAAGGGTCATGGGTACTTCCATGGGTTTCTGAACCACACTTTGAGAACCATTGGCTGAAATAACATGAAAGTCCTGATATTCAGATGTTCTTACTTACTATTATTGTTGTTATTATTATTATTATTATTATTATTATTGAGACAGAGTCTTGCTCTGTCACCCAGGCTGGAGTGTGTGGTGCAATCTCTGCTCACTGCAAGCTCCACCTTGCAGAGAATGGGTTCATGCCATTCTCCTGCCTCAGCCTCCCGAGTAGCTGGGACTACAGGTGCCCATCACCATGCCTGGCTAATTTTTTTTGTATTTTTTTAGTAAAGATGGAGTTTCACCGTGCTAGCCAGGATGATCTTGCCCTCCTGACCTCATGATCTGCCCGCCTTGGCCTCCCAAAGTGCTGGGATTACAGGCGAGAGCCACTGCACCCAGCCCAGATATTCTTACTTATAAGTGGGAGCTGAATAATGAGAACACATGGACACAGGGATGGTAACAACACATGCTGGGGCCTGTCAGCAGGTGGGATGTAGGGAGGGAGAACATCAGGAAAGATTGCTAATGCATGCTGGGCTTAATACCTAGGTAATGGGTTAACAGGTGCAGCAAACTACATGACATGCATTTATCTATGTAACAAACCTGCACATCCTGCACGTGTACTCAAGAATTTAATTTTTTTTTTTTTTTTTTTTTTTTTTT
>NW_016807758.1:2298021-2306780 GCF_001698545.2 Rhinopithecus bieti
CATTACAACCTCCGTCTCCCGGGCTCAAGCGATTCTCCTGCCTCAGCCTCCTGAGTAGCTGGGATTACAGGTACCTGCCACCATGCCCAGCTAATTTTTTGTATTTTAGTAGAGACAGGGTTTCACCATGTTGGCCAGGCTGGTCTTGGACTCCAGACCTCAGGTGATCCACCTGCCTCGGCTTCCCAGAGTGCTGGTATTACAGGTGTGAGTCACTGCGCCTGGCCCTTAAATTAAAAAAAAATAAGTCCTGGTATTGTTTCTGTTTTCTGAGATGGAGTTTCACTCTTGTTGCCTAGGCTGGAGTGCAGTGGTGCAATCTCGGCTCACTACAGCCTCTGCCTCCTGGGTTCAAGCGATTCTCCTGCCTCAGCCTCCCAAGTAGCTGGGATTACAGGCATGCGCCACCACACCTGGCTAATTTTGTGTTTTCAGTAGAGACGGGGTTTCTCCACGTTGGTCAGCCTGGTCTCGAACTCCCAACCTCAGGTCATCCACCCACCTTGGCCTCTCAAAGTGCTGGGATTACAGGTGTGAGCCACCATGCCCCACCAAGTCCTGGTATTTAATTGCTTTCTTTTCAGGTGGAGCTTTACAGTATGTCTTAGCCTTGACCTGTGGAAAGACAGACATGCCACTGCAGCCCTGGCTTGGCTGCTACCTGATGGCCCTTGTGAAGCTCTGGATCCTGGCCATGCTGTGGTGCCTCCTGGCCATAAAGATAATGAGAGGAGGTGAGCAGCGGTGGGAAGGGAAGAGGAGGGGCCTTGAGAGGGAATCAGGAGCTGAGCCTGTATCCTGAGGTCTACTTCGTCTCCAAGAGCCCCAGCCCTTGTCTGCAGCAGGGGTTGAGTAAATACCTAAGGGTGCTCCGAGTTGGACAGATGCTGAGATTCTGATCCTGAGTCTCACATAGCCATGTTGTCCTGTCTGCTTTTGGGAAGGAGCTTCCTCCTGAAGGAAACTGACCACGACTATGCGAGTGGCCAGGCTCCCACTCTTATCCATCTGCTTCATATGGCAAGAGCTTGCGAGTGGCCAGGCTCCCACTCTTATCCAGCTGCTTCATATGGCAATAGCTTGATCATCATTTCTTTCATTACAAAAGTATTAAAATACATAACAATAGAAAAAAAAAGATAAAAGAAAATGACAGGAATAAGCATTATAGTCCTCTCTCCTAGGGACAGCCCCTGCTGACACGAGGTGAAACATCTTTCCAGTCTTTGTCTTGTGCTTATTGTTCATGCTTTATCTTTGCCAGATCATTTCTTAAATACAGGATTATAACGTGACTCTCAGCAATTGAGTAACATGAATGCTTTATTCTAGCATTCAAGGCTCTCTACCTTTACAGACATGTCTTTTAAGCTTTCCCTCTCAGTGTCCCTCACTCGCACTCTTGCCTCTCCCCAAATGAACCGTGTGGATCCTCCCTCATGCTGTTAAAGCTGTCTCCCGGGCTTAGCACTCCACCTGTAAACTGAATCTATTCTGTGACGCTGGGAAGTTCTGACTTAATTATTCCCCACCTTGCTTCCTTGATTACTCCATAGTATCTTTTGTGTTCCTGATCTTATGTCACTTCTGAAATCTTACCATATCCTCTGGCTGTCTGTCCACCCTGCCTGTGTGTTCCCGCAGCTGTTATCCATACCTTAATCGGCACCCTTCTCACTGTATTGTAATTGTCTGCATGCTTCTTATTTAATGCCAGTTCTGGAGCTGCCCACAGTATTTGCTGACTGGGTTGAGCCTGTATGTGCGGCTGGTCAGATGCCCGGCGCTGTCTGTATCAGTGTGTGCCCATGGTCGGTTACTTGGGTGTCCTGCTAAACTACGAGCCCCTGCAGGCAGAGTCCACACAGAATGGATCCATTCCCATTTGTAGGGCTGGGGAAAGCCCCTACTGGCAGGGCTGGGTAGACTCTGGCCTGTGACGCTTAGAGCCGGCTGAATTCCAGACCACAAGATGTCAGTGTTGTCTCAGCCACAGAGGAACAGCCAGGACTGTGGCTCTTATGCCTTGCCGGGTGCTGGCAGAGACGGGCTCTCCCAGGAACTGACAGGGTGAGACCAAAGCTCCTTCCAGCTTTGGGCCCGTCTGGCGAAAATGAACAGTAGGGTGAAGGCAGAACTCCATCAAAGGAAAGGCAGCAGGCAGGGTCAAGACTGTGAGTGGGCTCAGGCCGCATTCAGTATCCGGAGATAGGTTAGCAAAGTTGGAAGAGGTAGAGAAAGGCCACTTGTTACCCTGCCACATGTCCAGTTGAAAGGACTGCAGGGTCTGAAAGGGTAATTCTGTGAGTTGGGCAAAGCCCAATTTAAACAAAATGTGTCTGTCTGTGTGTTATTTTTTGCCCTATCTTCAAATCCAACAGCCAACAGAGTAGGTGGCCAATGAATTCATTGCTGATGACGGGTCTTATCAAGGTACAGAGGCAATGTTTCTTTCTTGGGGAACTGGGGACTGCCATCCTCAGCTCTGACCTCCAGTCAGCAAGTCCAAGGGCACTGCCAGGAGCAGCACCCCTACTGGTGGTGGATGACAGAATGATAGAATTTCTGAGTTCTCACTTCTAGCTTGGAATGTCAGAAGGGTGTTGGGCAGGAGATCAGAAGGGATGGGTCTGTCCTGACTCTGCCCCGTGATGGATTAAAACTCAGGGTAGGCACATGCTTCTCCAAGCCTCCAAGCCGCATTTTCCCCTAGATGGGTTACCTGGATTAGCAGTGAGCTACCTGATCCCCAAAGCTGTGGCTTCTGCATGTGGCCTCTACTCCGTTTCCAGATGAATAGTTAGAAAGCCATCTTCACCCTGTATCTTCGCACATGACCTACTTGCAGATATATTCGTGGCCAAAACCAGCATCAGTGTTCTCACGGATGTTCTGCTATTCATTCGGTAGCAGATACAGTTAGGATTACTTTACAAGTTATTTTTTTAAAATTTTGAATGGAAAAAAGTAATTTCCAGTAAATATGTTAATTTTCCTTGAACTTGTTCTAAGCAAAACTTTTTCTGTCCCGGATGCTCTGTGGGCCCTCTTGATTCTATTCTGGATCTTTTTTTTTTTTTTTTTTTTTTTTTTTTTTTTTTTTTTTTTTTTTTTTTTTTTTTTTTTGAGATGGAGTTTCGCTCTTGTTGCCCAGGCTGGAGTGCAATGGTGCAATCTTGGCTCACCGCAACCTCTGGCTCCCGGGTTCAAGTGATTCTCGTGCCTCAGCCTCCCGAGTAGCCGGCATTACAGGCATGCACCACCACATCTGGCTAATTTTTGTATTATTAGTACAGACGGGGCTTCTCCATGTTGGTTAGGCAGCTCTCGGACTCCCGCCCTCAGGTGATCTGCCCACCTCGGCCTACCAAAGTGCTGGTATTACAGACATTCTATNAACAAATGCATACACAGGCATGCATGCAAAAGGCACATACACAAGCACACACGCATAGGCACAAACATGCATTCATAGGCTCACACTCATACCCGTGCACATGTGTACACATAACATGCAAACTTACATATGTGCATGCACAAACACACATGCATATGTGTGCCCACGCCCACATTGATCTATTCAGTTCCCTAGACATGACATGAAATTTCACCTCTGTGTGCCTTTGAAAGCATTCTTTCCTCACTGGGAAAATTATCTTCAGTTCTTCATTAGAAAACTCCTCCTCATTTTGTCGGATCCACAACAAATGTCATGCCTTCTGTGAAGCATCTCCTGCCTTCCCTAGACAGAACTGTTGGTTCCTTCTTCATTTCCCCAGGAAACTGAGCGGGTTGAAAGGATATGCCTTACTCATCTTTGGATCCCCAGTATCTGACACAGAATTAGGGCTCCTGAAATGATTAGCGAATGCTGAAAGGGCAGGGACAAATTCCATTCTCTCAGGATCCTCGGTCTGTGATCCTCTTAAAGAGGTTTGGGGCCAATTTCTGGGGAGAAGTGCTGTTTTAGTAGGCCTTAGAAGAAAGACAGGTGTCTTATAGGAGCCAGATTCAAGGCTGAACAGGTGGAAGGAAAGCAGAAGAGAGGGAAGAAATGTTTTGAGCCCAGAATTCTACCAGTCCAGGCATGCCTGGGACCAAGGACAGCCTGGGGAAGTAGGGAGAGAGGACGGGAGAGAGGAAGGAGGAAAGAAAGATATATAGACCATAAGTAGGAAATATTGTGCCAGGTGTCCCGTGAGAGTAAGATGGTAAGAAAGGAGATCTGCCCCTTGAAAGTGGGGAATCTGGCAGGTTCAGAAAAGGGCAGGGAATGGGAGAGGTAGGGTGATAGGCTAGAAAGTAGAATTAGTGGTTCTTAAAAGTTTTGGCTTCTTGATACTTTAAAAAATTTTGGAGTCCCCAAAGAGTTTTATTTATGTGGGCTATATTTATCAATATTTACCGTATTATGAATTGGAACTGAAAATTTTCAAATATATTTATGAATTAAAATAAAATAGCATATTCCTTGTACATACAATAATATTTCAAATAACTATATTCTACTTCAAAAGATTATTGAGAAGAATAGCATTGTTTTATTTTTTTTCAACTTCTACAAATGTCTGGCTGAACAGAAGACAGATAGGTTTTCATCTCCATCTCTGCATTCAGTTGAATAGATTCAATAAAGTTTGAGCCTACCTTTTCATCCTCCAGCAATTATTTCAGGTGCCGCCTTCAATCTGTTTACATTCAGTCTGTTGTGATATTTCATGCAAGTTGCCTCCCGAAACCCCACTCTAGGCTTATGCAAGAATGAGAGTGAAGAAGCCAGATTGTACTTGGTATTAGTATGCAAATAGTTTGAGTTTACAGATCCCATGAAAGGGTCATGGGTACTTCCATGGGTTTCTGAACCACACTTTGAGAACCATTGGCTGAAATAACATGAAAGTCCTGATATTCAGATGTTCTTACTTACTATTATTGTTGTTATTATTATTATTATTATTATTATTATTGAGACAGAGTCTTGCTCTGTCACCCAGGCTGGAGTGTGTGGTGCAATCTCTGCTCACTGCAAGCTCCACCTTGCAGAGAATGGGTTCATGCCATTCTCCTGCCTCAGCCTCCCGAGTAGCTGGGACTACAGGTGCCCATCACCATGCCTGGCTAATTTTTTTTGTATTTTTTTAGTAAAGATGGAGTTTCACCGTGCTAGCCAGGATGATCTTGCCCTCCTGACCTCATGATCTGCCCGCCTTGGCCTCCCAAAGTGCTGGGATTACAGGCGAGAGCCACTGCACCCAGCCCAGATATTCTTACTTATAAGTGGGAGCTGAATAATGAGAACACATGGACACAGGGATGGTAACAACACATGCTGGGGCCTGTCAGCAGGTGGGATGTAGGGAGGGAGAACATCAGGAAAGATTGCTAATGCATGCTGGGCTTAATACCTAGGTAATGGGTTAACAGGTGCAGCAAACTACATGACATGCATTTATCTATGTAACAAACCTGCACATCCTGCACGTGTACTCAAGAATTTAATTTTTTTTTTTTTTTTTTTTTTAAAAAACCGCCCCACCCTCCCCGTTTCCTCAAAATTTATTTTTTTTTTTTTTTTTTTTTTTTTTTTGAGATGGAGTTTTACTCTTGTTGCTTAGGCTGGAGTGCAATGGTGCGATCTCGGCTCACTGCAACCTCTGCTTCCTGGGCTCAAGCGATTCTCCTGCCTCAGCCTCCTGAGTAGCTGGGATTACAGGTACCTGCCACCATGCCCAGCTAATTTTTTGTATTTTTAGTAGAGACAGGGTTTCACCATGTTGGCCAGGCTGGTCTTGGACTCCAGACCTCAGGTGATCCACCTGCCTCGGCTTCCCAGAGTGCTGGTATTACAGGTGTGAGTCACTGCGCCTGGCCCTTAAATTAAAAAAAAATAAGTCCTGGTATTGTTTCTGTTTTCTGAGATGGAGTTTCACTCTTGTTGCCTAGGCTGGAGTGCAGTGGTGCAATCTCGGCTCACTACAGCCTCTGCCTCCTGGGTTCAAGCGATTCTCCTGCCTCAGCCTCCCAAGTAGCTGGGATTACAGGCATGCGCCACCACACCTGGCTAATTTTGTGTTTTCAGTAGAGACGGGGTTTCTCCACGTTGGTCAGCCTGGTCTCGAACTCCCAACCTCAGGTCATCCACCCACCTTGGCCTCTCAAAGTGCTGGGATTACAGGTGTGAGCCACCATGCCCCACCAAGTCCTGGTATTTAATTGCTTTCTTTTTCAGGTGGAGCTTTACAGTATGTCTTAGCCTTGACCTGTGGAAAGACAGACATGCCACTGCAGCCCTGGCTTGGCTGCTACCTGATGGCCCTTGTGAAGCTCTGGATCCTGGCCATGCTGTGGTGCCTCCTGGCCATAAAGATAATGAGAGGAGGTGAGCAGCGGTGGGAAGGGAAGAGGAGGGGGCCTTGAGAGGGAATCAGGAGCTGAGCCTGTATCCTGAGGTCTACTTCGTCTCCAAGAGCCCCAGCCCTTGTCTGCAGCAGGGGGTTGAGTAAATACCTAAGGGTGCTCCGAGTTGGACAGATGCTGAGATTCTGATCCTGAGTCTCACATAGCCATGTTGTCCTGTCTGCTTTTGGGAAGGAGCTTCCTCCTGAAGGAAACTGACCACGACTATGCGAGTGG
This sequence comes from Rhinopithecus bieti, assembly GCF_001698545.2. Classification (NCBI taxonomy): domain Eukaryota; kingdom Metazoa; phylum Chordata; class Mammalia; order Primates; family Cercopithecidae; genus Rhinopithecus; species Rhinopithecus bieti. Next base: position 2,304,655 of record NW_016807758.1, read on the forward strand.
CCAGGCTCCCACTCTTATCCATCTGCTTCATATGGCAAGAGCTTGCGAGTGGCCAGGCTCCCACTCTTATCCAGCTGCTTCATATGGCAATAGCTTGATCATCATTTCTTTCATTACAAAAGTATTAAAATACATAACAATAGAAAAAAAAAGATAAAAGAAAAATGACAGGAATAAGCATTATAGTCCTCTCTCCTAGGGACAGCCCCTGCTGACACGAGGTGAAACATCTTTCCAGTCTTTGTCTTGTGCTTATTGTTCATGCTTTATCTTTGCCAGATCATTTCTTAAATACAGGATTATAACGTGACTCTCAGCAATTGAGTAACATGAATGCTTTATTCTAGCATTCAAGGCTCTCTACCTTTACAGACATGTCTTTTAAGCTTTCCCTCTCAGTGTCCCTCACTCGCACTCTTGCCTCTCCCCAAATGAACCGTGTGGATCCTCCCTCATGCTGTTAAAGCTGTCTCCCGGGCTTAGCACTCCACCTGTAAACTGAATCTATTCTGTGACGCTGGGAAGTTCTGACTTAATTATTCCCCACCTTGCTTCCTTGATTACTCCATAGTATCTTTTGTGTTCCTGATCTTATGTCACTTCTGAAATCTTACCATATCCTCTGGCTGTCTGTCCACCCTGCCTGTGTGTTCCCGCAGCTGTTATCCATACCTTAATCGGCACCCTTCTCACTGTATTGTAATTGTCTGCATGCTTCTTATTTAATGCCAGTTCTGGAGCTGCCCACAGTATTTGCTGACTGGGTTGAGCCTGTATGTGCGGCTGGTCAGATGCCCGGCGCTGTCTGTATCAGTGTGTGCCCATGGTCGGTTACTTGGGTGTCCTGCTAAACTACGAGCCCCCTGCAGGCAGAGTCCACACAGAATGGATCCATTCCCATTTGTAGGGCTGGGGAAAGCCCCTACTGGCAGGGCTGGGTAGACTCTGGCCTGTGACGCTTAGAGCCGGCTGAATTCCAGACCACAAGATGTCAGTGTTGTCTCAGCCACAGAGGAACAGCCAGGACTGTGGCTCTTATGCCTTGCCGGGTGCTGGCAGAGACGGGCTCTCCCAGGAACTGACAGGGTGAGACCAAAGCTCCTTCCAGCTTTGGGCCCGTCTGGCGAAAATGAACAGTAGGGTGAAGGCAGAACTCCATCAAAGGAAAGGCAGCAGGCAGGGTCAAGACTGTGAGTGGGCTCAGGCCGCATTCAGTATCCGGAGATAGGTTAGCAAAGTTGGAAGAGGTAGAGAAAGGCCACTTGTTACCCTGCCACATGTCCAGTTGAAAGGACTGCAGGGTCTGAAAGGGTAATTCTGTGAGTTGGGCAAAGCCCAATTTAAACAAAATGTGTCTGTCTGTGTGTTATTTTTTGCCCTATCTTCAAATCCAACAGCCAACAGAGTAGGTGGCCAATGAATTCATTGCTGATGACGGGTCTTATCAAGGTACAGAGGCAATGTTTCTTTCTTGGGGGAACTGGGGGACTGCCATCCTCAGCTCTGACCTCCAGTCAGCAAGTCCAAGGGCACTGCCAGGAGCAGCACCCCTACTGGTGGTGGATGACAGAATGATAGAATTTCTGAGTTCTCACTTCTAGCTTGGAATGTCAGAAGGGTGTTGGGCAGGAGATCAGAAGGGATGGGTCTGTCCTGACTCTGCCCCGTGATGGATTAAAAACTCAGGGTAGGCACATGCTTCTCCAAGCCTCCAAGCCGCATTTTCCCCTAGATGGGTTACCTGGATTAGCAGTGAGCTACCTGATCCCCAAAGCTGTGGCTTCTGCATGTGGCCTCTACTCCGTTTCCAGATGAATAGTTAGAAAGCCATCTTCACCCTGTATCTTCGCACATGACCTACTTGCAGATATATTCGTGGCCAAAACCAGCATCAGTGTTCTCACGGATGTTCTGCTATTCATTCGGTAGCAGATACAGTTAGGATTACTTTACAAGTTATTTTTTTAAAATTTTGAATGGAAAAAAGTAATTTCCAGTAAATATGTTAATTTTCCTTGAACTTGTTCTAAGCAAAACTTTTTCTGTCCCGGATGCTCTGTGGGCCCTCTTGATTCTATTCTGGATCTTTTTTTTTTTTTTTTTTTTTTTTTTTTTTTTTTTTTTTT
>NW_016807758.1:2307141-2313937 GCF_001698545.2 Rhinopithecus bieti
GCTCACTGCAAGCTCCCCCTTCCGGGTTTACGCCATTCTCCTGCCTCAGCCTCCCGAGTAGCTGGGACTACAGGCGCCGGCCACCTCGCCCGGCTAGTTTTTTGTACTTTTTATTAGAGACGGGGTTTCACCGTGTTAGCCAGGATGGTCTCGATCTCCTGACCTCGTGATCCGCCCGTCTCGGCCTCCCAAAGTGCTGGGATTACTGCCATTCCAGAAAGCCAAACACCTTAAGGCCTCACAAATGTTCTGATTTTGTGTATACACTGTTGAAAAGATCATTGTTATAATAAATTCCAAATTGGTTGTATTATTTAATATCTTTTAATGACATCACAATGACTTATTGATTTTTTGAAATTAAAATTAAAAACGAGCCTACACAATTGTTTGTAATTCACCAGATGTCAGGATCTGGGATTTGCTGAAGCCAGAGCCTCATTTTAAAATGTTGAAAAAACATTTCAATGAAAAATCAATAAAATATATGACAGTAATGAAAAGATGAATAATGATCTGAAACAGACCCTTCCCTTGGATTCAATGTTATACAAAAGCATTGAAAGCATCCAAAATGTAACTTGACCATAAGGTTAAAGTTGGGTTTGGGAATGGTTAGAAAAGATATGGCAGAGAGAAGGAGTGCTTTACTTTTCAGGTACTGTGTTAGGCACTCAAGTTTCCGAATTGTTTACAATATCTTTGAAATGTGAACATATGGACTTATTTCTGTTGCTGCTATAATAATTCCTATTTACATAGTTAGATTCCCAGTGTCCCAGGTCTCCTCTGCACAGCCATAGCTGACTTGGGGAAGAGGTGACTCTAACAAGCTTGTGAGGCTGGAATAAACACATCGGTACTATGGTAGTACTCATATGTTACTTGCTTACGTGCCAGTTATTCTTCTAAGCACTTTAGTTATATTTTAATCCATTTGATTCTTTTAGCAGCCTATAAGGACAGATTTACAATCATTATTACTCCCATTTTACAGAGGAGAAAACTGGCTCAGAGAAAGTTGCTCAAGGTGCACAGCTAGCAAGCAGCAGACCCAGGATTTGAACCTGGGGAGTACATCTGCAGAGGCTGTGCACTTCACTACTCTGTTATGCTGAGTAATATAACCGTATTACCTCTGTGGAAAAAAAATAGCAGCATAAATGAACCCAGAAATTGGTACCAGGAAGTATGACATTGCCATAACAAATATCTGACCTGAAAATGTAGATGCAGATTTGAAACTGGTTAAAGGCTGGAAGAGTTTAGAGGTGCATGCTAATAAAAGTCTAGATTTGCTGTGGATGGAGCATCAAGGGTGCTTCTGGTGAGGGCTTGGGAGATGAGAAGAGCCATAGAGAGAGCCTTAGTCTTCTTAGAAACTATCTGAGTTGTTGTGATCCAGATGATGGCAGAAATATGCACAGTAAAGGCCATTCTAATGAGATCTTAGATGAAAGTGAGGAATGTCTTCCCAAAAACTGGAGGAAAGGCTATCCTTGTTAAAAAGCGGCAAAGAACTTAGCTAACTTGTGTCCATGTACTAGTACCTTGTGGAAGACAAAATTTAAGAGCAATAAAATAAGATATTTGCTGGAAGAAATCTCTAAGCAAAGTTTTGAAGGTGCAGCATGGCTTCTCTTGACTGCTTATAGTAAAATCTGAGAAAAGAAAAATGAATTAAAGGAAGAATTTATAGTCAAAAGGGAAGGAGAACTTAAAGATTTGGAAAATTCTCAACCTGGCTATGTAAAAGAAAAGAAAAGAAAATGAATTAAAGGAAGAATTTATAATCAAAAGGGAAAGAGAACCTAAAGATTTGATATTCTTAGCCTGGTTTTGTAATGGCAAAACTGCAATTACTTTTGCACCAACCTAATAATTTACAAGAGTGTTCAGGAAAGAATACCAAGGGTGTGACCAAGTGAATGTTTGATAAAGTCATTAGTATGGATAGAAGAAACCAGATGCTATTAATCAAGACAATGGACGAATGACCCAAAAGACGTTTCAGATATCTTCCAGGCTGCCACTTCCATTACAGGCCGGGAGTACCAGGGCCTTGAGAGCAGAATAATTTCAAGAGAGGGGTCCAGGGGTGTGAGGTTTCAGGGCTCAATGCCCAGGGCTGCCTCAAGTATCTGCTACTTGTATTTCAATGCAGTGCTTCTTGGCCACCTCAATAGTGGCTCAAGTAGGCCCATGTGGGGATTGAGCCACTGTTCCAGAGGGCACAAGACAGTAAGCCTTGGTGACATCCATGTGCATATGTACAGAAAATAAGAGCTGTGAGAGCATGGCTGCCTCTATCTAGATTTCAAAAGATGCCTTGGAGAGCCTCAGAGCCCAGGCAGTGAACTGCTACAGAGCAGAGCCACTGCAGAGAGCTAGGACAATGCTTAGTGGACCTCTGGGATTGGAGTCACTGCTACAATCAGTTCTACAGAGACCTACAAAGAGCCGCCAGGGTGCAACACCACCCTGGGAGAGCTGCCGGCACCTGGCCCAAACTCCAAGAGCTGCTGTATAAGTGACACCTAGCAAAGCCATGAGGGTGGGACTCCCTGAAACTTTGGGGGCTGAGCTCTTGCCCCAGTGTGTCCAGAAGACAGGATGTGGAGTCTAATGAGATTATTCTCAAGCCTCAAGGTTTAATATTGTTTGCCTGGTTGAGTTTTAGACTTGGAACCGGTTACCCCTTTCTTCTTTCCTATGTCTTCCTTTTGGAAAGGGAATGCCTATCTTATGCCTGACTTGCCATTGTGTTTTGGAAGCATATAACTTGTTTGATTTCACAGGCTTCCAGTTGGAGGGGAATTTGCCTCAGGATGATCCATGACTTCAGTATCACCTATATTTATTTAGATGAAACTATGGTCCTTAGACTTTTGCTTTGGTGCTGGAATGAGTTAAGACTCTGAGAGGATAATAGATGGAATAAAGGTGCTTTGCATGTGAGAACGACATGAATTTTGGGAGCCAGGAGAAGAAAGCTATGGTCTGAATTTGTCTGCCAAATTCAGTTGTTGAAACTTAATTGCCAACGTGATAGTATTAAGAGGTGGGGCCTTCAGGAAATTAAATTGTCAGTGAGGAGCCCTCAAGAATGGAATTAAGATGTCAATAAAAGAGATTCACACTGCATTTAGCCCCTTTTGCCCTTCTATTCTTTCTACCATGAGAAGGTGCAGCAGCGGATGCCAGCCTGGAAGCAGAGAGAAGCGCTCACCAGACACTGAATCTGCTGGTGACTTGATCTTGGGCTTCTAAATCTCCAAAACTGTGAGAATATAAATTTCTGTTATTTATAAATCATCCAGTCCCAGATTTTTTTTTATAGCAGAAGGTACAGACTAAAACAAGCATGCACTTGGATTCTGCGGAGTAGAGATTTTCCAGAAGGGAAACAGAAGGATTTCTGTTTCTGCCAAATCCCTAGTGCCCTAGGAGAAGCTGGGTGATTGCCTTTACAGGTGAAGGGCCCTTACCCTTCTTCAAGCCTTTGCACATGCCTGCTGGACATGCCCTCTCATCTTTTTTTTTTTTTCTCTGATTAGGCTCCCAAAACTAGAGAGAAAGCTATAAAAATCAGGGAGGTGTGTATGTTGTGTGTGTGTGTGTGTGTGTGTGCATGCGTGTGGATGTGTTTTGGGGTGTGTCAGGAAAGGTTTCTTAAGGAGTTGACATTATAGTTTAGCTGACAGAGATAAAAAGAAGATAACTTGGAGGGGAATAGGTTTGGGTACAGCTGGTGAGGTTGGAGGGTGAGATTCGGAGGGGCCATGTTGTACCAGCAAATGGGGAAAATACTGCAGAGTTGTGAGAATGTGGAACAGTTGCATAAGTGTTTGTAATTCAGTGTCAATGATAATATCCAAAAATTTATAGTGAGCATGTGTCGAAGATTAACTTAACATGTTAAAGAGGAAACCAGCAGAATGGTAAAGCTGGTTCAAAGGAGAATATGAGAGCTGAAAGCATGTGATCAATAAAAGAAAAGATGCTGAAATAAGACTGGTAAATTAGATATCAAACTGGTTAATATTCCACATGGCAATACAACTATGCTATAGTTCGTATATTTGTTCCCTCCAAAATGTCATGTTGAATTATAATCCCCAGTATTGGAGATGGGGCCTGATGGGAGGTGATGGGATCATGGGGGTGGACTTCTTATGAGTGGCTTAGCATCATCCTCTTGGTGTTGTCCTGAAGATAGTGAGTGAATTCTCTCGAGATATGGTTGCTTAGAAGCATGTGGCTGCCAGGCGCGGTTGCTCATGCCTGTAATCCCAGCACTTTGGGAGGCCAAGGTGGGCAGATCACCTGAGGTCAGGAGTTCGAGACCAGGCTGCAACATAACGAAACCCTGTTTCTACTAAAAATACAAAAAATTAGCTGGGTGTGGTGGCGGGAACCTGTAATCCCAGCTACTCAGGAGGCTGAGACAGGAGAATCACTTGAACCCGGGAGGTAGAGGTTGCAGTGAGCTGAGATCGCGCCATTGCACTCCAGCTTGAGCAACAAGAGCAAAACTCCATCTCAAAAAACAGCAACAACAACAACAACAAAAAGTGTGGCACCTTGCCCCGTCTCTTGCTCCTACTCCTGCCATGTGAGGTGCCTGCTCCCCCTTTGCCTTCTTCCATGATTGGAAACTTCCTGAGGCCTCCCCATAATCAGATGCTAGAGCTGTGCTTCCTGTACAGCCTGCAGAATCATGAGCCAATTAAACCTCTTTTCTTATAAATTACCTAGTCTCAGGTATTTATTTATAGAAATGCAAGGATGGTAATACAGAAAATTGGTACTGAGGGGTGGGACATTGCTATAAAGATACATAAAAATGTGGAAGTGACTTTGCAACTTGGTAACAGGCAGAGGTTAGAAGACTTCGGAGGGCTCAGGAGACAAGAAGATGAGGGAAAATTTGAAACTTTTTAGAGACTGATTATATGGTCATAACCAAAATGCTGGTAGTGATATGGGCAACAAAGTCCAGGCTACTGAGCTCTCAGATGGACATGTGGAACGTATTGGGAACTAGAGCAAAGGTCACAGGTATTATGCCTTAGCAAAGAGATTGGCTGCATTGTGTTCATGCCCTAGGAATCTGTGGAAGTTTTTGAGCTTCAGAGTGATGATTTAGGATATGTGGCAGAAGAAATTTTTAATTAGTAAAGCATTCAAGATGTGGCCTGACTGCTTGTAATAGCCTAAACTCAGGTATAGGAGCAAAAAAAAAAAAAAAAAAAAAAAATGGCTTAGATTTGGAACTTATATTTAAAAGGAAAGCAGAATGTATTAATTAATTAATTAATTGTTATAAGTTTGGAAAATTTGCAGCCTGGCCATGTGGTAAAAAAGAAAAACCTATTTTCAGGGGGAAGAGTTCAAGTGCTAAGGCACTTGACTCCCTTTTAGTTACACATATATTTCTAGCAAGTGGTGGCAAACTATACTACAGCTTTATTGCCATATGGAATATTAACCAGTTTGGTATCTAATGTACCAATCTTATTTCAGCATTCCTTTTTTTTTTTTTTAGTTAGCCACATGCTTTCAGCTTTCATATTCTCCTTTGAACCAGCTACACCATTCTGCTGGTTCCCTCTTTAATGTGTTGAGTTAATCTTCGACACAAGCTCACTGTAAATTTTTGGATATTATCATTGACACTGAATTACTAACACGCAACTGTTCCACATTCTCACAACTCTGCAGTATTTTCCCCATTTGCTGGTACAACATGACCCTTCCCAGTCTCACCCTCTAACCTCACCAGCTGTCCCCAAACCTATTCTCCAAGTATCTTCTGCTTATCTCTGTCAGCTAAACTATAATGTCAACTCCTTAGGAAACCTTCCCTGACATACCCCAAAACACATCCACATGCATGCACACACACATAATATACACACCTCCCTGATTTTTATAGCTCTCTAGATTTTGGGAAAGAGGCCTTGAAGCCATTTTAAAGACCTTCACAGCAGCTCCTCCCATCACAGGTGCAGAGGCCTAGGAGGGAATAATGGTTTTGTGAGCCATTGCCAGGGCCCTGCTACCCTGCACAGCCTTACAGCCTTGGGACACTGCTTCCCACATCCAAGATGCTTCAGCTCCAGCCAGGGTTCAAAGGAGCCCAGGTACAGCTTAAGCTGCCACCTTGGAGAATGCAAGCCATAAGTCTTAGTGGCTTCCACATGGTGTTAAAACTGTGGTTGTGCAGAGTGCAAGAGTGAAGACTTGGCAGCCTCCACCTAGATTTCAGAGGATGTATGAGACAGCCTGTGTGCCCAGGTAGAAGCTCACTGCTGGGGCAAAGACCTCAGAGAAAACCTCTACTAGGGCAGTGCCAAGGGGGAAATGTGGAGTTGGAACCCCTGCACAGAGTACCCAATGGGGTACTGCCTGGTGGATCTGTGGAAAGAGAGCTGCCACTCTCCAGAACCCAGAATGGTAGAGCCACCATCAGCTTGCAACCTCAGTGTGGAAAAGCTACAGGGGTAGAGCTGCCCAAAACCTTGGGAACCCACCCCTGGCACTTGTTGCCCTGGATGTGAGACATAAAGTCAAAGGAGATTATTTTGGAGCGTTAAGATTTAATGACTGCCCTGCTGGGTTCCAAAATTGCATGAGACCTATAGCCCCTTTCTTTCGGCCAATTTATCCCTTTTGGAATGGAAATGTTTGCCCAATGACTATACCCCCATTGAATCTTGGGAGTAAATAACTTGTTTGATTTTACAGGCTCATAGGTGGAAGAGACTTGCTTTGTCTAAAATGAGACTTTGGA
>NW_016807758.1:2314315-2331759 GCF_001698545.2 Rhinopithecus bieti
GCTAATTTTGGTATTTTGAGTAGAGATGGGGTTTCACCGTGTTAGTCAGGATGGTCTCCATTTCCTGACCTTGTGATCCGTCTGTCTTGGCCTCCCAAAGTGCTGGGATTACAGGCATGAACCATCGCGCCCGGCCTGGACTTGGGACTTTTGAGTTAATGTTGGAAAGAGTTAAGACTTTGGTTGGGGGGTATTGAAAAGGGATGACTGTATTTTGAAATGTGAGAAGGATATGAGACTTGGGGAAGGGCCAGGGCTGGAATGACAGAGTTTGTATATTCGTTCGTGCCCAAATCTCATGTTGAATTGTAATCCCCAGTATTGGAGGTGGGGGCTGGTGGGAGGTGATGAGATCGTGGGGGTAGATTTCTCCTGAATGGCTTAGCACCATCCCCATGGTGTTGTCCTGGTAATACTGAGTGAGTACTTGCGAGATCTGGTTGTTTAAAAGTATGTGGCACCTCCTCTCCCCTTACTCTCGCTCCCACCATGTGAAATGCCTGCTTCTCCTTTGCCTTCTGCCATGACTGGAAGCTTCCTGCAGCCTCCCCAGAAGCAGATGCTGGAACTTTGCTTTCTGTGCAGCCTGCAGAACCGTGAGCCAATTAAATCTCTTTTTTATACGTTATCGAGTCTCAGGTATTTCTTTACAGCAATGCAAGAATGGTCTAATACAAACTATAACAATTATTGTAGAAATTCTTATAGATCTCTATCCATTTACAACTTACCAATATTTTAAAGTTAACATTTACTTTGACAGAGTCCTAGTCTTATGAGTAGTGAATAGTAAGCCAAACAAAATTACTCTCCCCTAGAACATCAGGGGATCATTAGGTAGGTTTGCTAGACAGTGTGCTAAGGAGACACTGACAGGCACTGGAAGTCTTTTGGCTTATTCCCAAGCTTGACATATAGTTTTCTAAACACCAGAAGCCTGGAATTATAGAGGATTTAGAGATAAGGCTGGTGAGGTAGGCAGGGCCGATGTAGGGGGGCTTTGCCTGCTATGGTAGAGTGTGAACTTCATGCCGGTGCAAGTAACTGACTGGTTTTGATCAGGTAAATGATATGATTTATCCATCCACCCATCCATCCATCTATCCATCCATCCATCCATCCATCCATCCATCCATCCATTTATTCAACAAATCTTAATTGAGTGTGCCTAGTACTAGCCCCAGTGTTGGGAATTAGACAAGAAAAGCATGTTTCTACTCTTGTGCAGTTTACGTGTAGTGGAGAGAGAAATACAATAATTATATCAATTATCTGGCTGTGGCCAATCTTAGGGTGGTCAAGGAAGGCCTCTGCAGGAGTGATAGTGGAGAGAAAGAACCAGCTACACAGGATCTGGGGTGGTAGATCTCAGCACGAGGAAATAAGGCAAAAGTTGGAATTAACTGAGTGGGTCACATGAATAAAAAGATGACATGGGTGGTTGGAGTACAGGGGGACAGTTTGCTGAATGGGCTGAGCATCTGTGGAGCAGCAGGAAGGGGGATTATACAGGGCCCCATGATCTGAATTCATAGAGTGATGGTGTTTAAGCTGGAAAGACGGGTGACCTAATTTCGGGTTTTCAACTGATCATTTTGACTGTTGTGTGGAGTGTGGATTAAGGGACACAGCAAGAGAAACCAGCAAGGAGACCAGGGTGGGTAGGCTTTGGGAAGACTGTGAGAGATGGTGGGGTCTGTATCACAGCATTAGCATGACCAGGTTTCTGTTTTTGAAAGGCCACCTTGGTAGCTGCAGGCTGGAGCCCAGAAGAGGAGAGTGGCTGGAGTTAAGGAACTACTTTAGAGTGCAGGAGAGAACTGATGAGACTCCAGATTAGACAGTAAGAATGGGAACAAAGAAATGGATTGAAATGCTGTTTGGAGCTTAAAGAAAATGATTCAGAAGCTGCTTCTAATGAGGGCTTCTGTGATCAGAGCCTTCATTTTCATATGGAGTGCCTGACTAGAGAGGAACAGCTCTCACCCAGACCTTATTCTCCTTGTTCTCCTCCCCAGTCTGCATATCCCTCCAAGTGGAAAAAAGGAACCCTTGAAGAAATACCTGGGGAGGTTGAGTCAGCTCCCTGTAGGAGGACATGCACTCTGCTGTTCCAGGTCTCTTCTGCACCAAGCAGAGATTAAATCTCGTTTTGACAAGAACTCCTCTTGTAATGGTCTTGTAGGCACCTCCTGTGGTGGTGGTGGTGGCTGAAGGTGTTGCATCAACTATGAATGATTTCAAACAGAGAAAAGAAGCCAGCTATTTTCACATACACTCCTATTTAGAGCCAGAATCATACAGACAATAAATAGTGGGGCAGGCATTTTCATCTCAGTCTCTGTGTCCCAAGTGCACTCTCTTCCACTGCTACTACTCAAAGGCTCAGACTAAGTTCTCAAGGGAACTGCTTTCAATTTGGTTTTGCAGTAAACTGTCAACCCTGCAGGCCTAAGTTGGAAGACAAAGCCAGGGGGCTCATTCAAACAGGTGCCTGGGTAACCCCGAGCCTCTTGCTGTCCTTCTGTTTGGAGTTGTAAAACTTTAGTCTTATATCTGGGATGGGTGTTTTTCCATGCCAGAGCAAGAATGGCATGTGGTGGTGAACTTAGAGACTTTGTATTTATGCAGGAAAGAAAATCCTGGCACTTGGGGAGCACAGGAAAGCCAGGTGAGGTCTCATTTGTTCTAACAAGTAACAAGAAAAATGTGATTGTTTCCCCAAGTTCTAGTCTCTTTGGGTAATTACATCCAATGTTATATTCTCCAAGATCAGATGGTGACTCTTTGGATCAGGGTTGCAAATGAGTTACTGTACTTTGCAAGCTAAATCACCACTGCCTAGGTTGTTGTGAGATGGGGCAGGTATACCAGGAATGCTTGGTCTCAGAAGGATGACACAACAAAGCCAGTGAAGCTGGAGATGCATCTTTCAAACAAATTCGTGAGGAAAAGAAGGGTTTGAGAATGGGACACAGGACACAATCACTGTGCACAGACATCCCAAGTAGGGAGGAGATTTTCAAAAAATTCAGCTCCGAAGCTGTTCTTTTATATCAAAGGTAGGTCCGTCAACAACCCTAATCCTCCACCCCAATGTACAGCCGAAAAGAGAAGGTGTGCTGTTTCACATATTTACAGAATGGTTTGGAAGGAAGTCATGTTCCTGAAGTTCCAGTAATTGCAAGCATCTGTCACTAACAAATAGAAAATGGAAATAGCTCAAGAAATAGACTTACACTTGCTGAAGTTAATGCTTGCAAGCAAATAGACTTACACTCAAGAAATAGACTTACACTTGCTGAAGTTAATGCTTGCAAGGCTAAACTTGATGCAATTTTAGGCACAGAGTACAAAGAGTCTGCAATGAGTATATCAACCCTGATAGAGGAGACAGTCCAATGTAGTACAGATCAGTGAGGTATGTGTGTGTGTGTATGGGGTGGTGTGGGGGGTGGTGTGTCTGTGAGGGTGTATTCTTGTGGTCTAAGCCATGGCAAGAATGTTATAAACGTAGGCATCATTATGCTCATTTGGCCAGCAGGAAATCTGATGCCCAGAGAATTTAGCCAACTTGTTTCTGTCATAAATTGAATCTATGTTTGTAAGAATTCAAACCACCTTGCCCATTCACGGATGGGGGTTGGATGCAGCCCGGAGGTGGGCCGGGGGGCAGGCCAACCAGACACCTGAAGAAGAGGCTGTTGAGAACATTAACAGGGCAGACACCTTCCTCATTCTCTCTTTGCATACTTATTATGTATGCAATTACGCACATCAGCAAAACCAATATTTCTCACACCGTGTTCTTAAGTTTGTTACTATATTACTAAGTATTCCATGAAATATTAGGAAATATCCTACAAAGGACTTCTTTGCCCAAAGAAATTTGGGTTAAAAGATGGTCCTTTTGGCCCGGTGCGGTGGCTCACACCTGTAATCCCAGCACTTTGGGAGACTGAGACGGACAGATCACGACGTCAGGAGATGGAGACCATCCTGGCTAACATGGTGAAACTCCATCTCTACTAAAAATACAAAAAATTAGCCGGGCGTGGTGGTGGGCGCCTGTAGTCCCAGCTACTCGGGAGACTGAGGCAGGAGAATGGTGTGAACCTGTGAGGCGGAGTTTGCAGTGAGCCGAGATCGCGCCACCGCACTCCAGCCTGGGCGACAGAACAAGACTGCGTCTCAAAGAAAAAAAAAAAAAAAAAAGGTGGTCCTTTTACAGGAAGACTTGTCCAACCCTTTAATAGGCTGTCGTGTGTGACAAAGAGGAGATAAACCATATCGCGTTTTCTAAATTTACTGGATCTTGTTGCCCCCCACCTCCCTTTTTAGTGGATGGTCTCTATGGCTATAGCTATATTTATATATTAGTCTCCTTCGTTTAGTGAACTGTATATGTAGTTCATTCTATAAAGTGGGCTTAGGTCTTTTTATTTTCATTTTTCTTGAAAATGTTCTGCATTACAAGAGCTTCTACACATTGTACAGCTCAGAATTTTGTTGGCAGTATGCACAGAATGGCAGAGAAGTGCAAAGAAAAGGGTCTAGACTCTGGGAGTTTGCAGATTGAGCTGCGGGGAGCAGGATGCACAGCCTGAAGAAGGAATGTATCTAGAGAAAAGGATGCGGGAATAGCAATCCAGACAAGGGGAGAATGGTAAGGCAAACTAGGAGCATGAGATTCTTACAGTAAAGTGGAGAATAAATGGACAGGCCAAAAATATGAGAGAGGGTGAGCCTGCTGTACTGTTTTCCTCCATTCCCCTGCAAAGGATCATATTCGAACTGCTTCTTACTGCTGGGTACCACATAGGCTGGTGCCCAGCAAGAGTGCAGTTAAATAAGCTGGGGCTTTGTGGCCAAATAGATTTGCATTCAAATCGTGCTCACTAATTCCCCGTTTGTGAGTCTGAGTACATTCCTTCAACTCATCTGGTGACTGCTAAGAACTATTGAGAAGGTTCAAGGAGGTGATGCATCTGTGATTGTTAATGCTGAATGTCAACTTGATTGGACTGAAGGATACAAAGTATTGCTCCTGGGTGTGTCTGTGAGGGTGTTTCCAAAGGAGATTAACATTTGAATGAGTGAACTGGGAGAGGCAGACCCACCCTCAACCTGGGTGGCGACCATCTAATCAGCTACTAGCATAGCTTGGGACTCAGAGTGCCTTTCATCTGTCATAGCCTTTGCCTTACTTTCTTCTTTGCCTTCTGCCTCTCTGTCCTCATTTCTTCCTCTAAGGCTCTTCCTTTCTCTATTTCAGACTTAGGAATTGTTGAAACCTTGATTGTGGATAACTGCTTTCCTTATAACTGGGGCTCTGTTGCTCTGAGAACTAATTTTTCCTAAGCTGGTTAGAACTAAAATTGGAAGCTGGGTGAAAGGTGCAACTTCCCACATGTGGCCCCGCCTCCCGGAGACTGTCTCACAGGCCAGGCATGCAGTCCTCTGGGTCTATGGCTGCTCTTCCTAGTAGATCTGTTTTGCTAAACAGATTTAAAGAGAAAATTTAACTCCTGTATGATAGACCTGTTGGCAGTGCGACATTGAGGAAATTTTAAATGGCATTTTTTGCCACTTGAATTTTTTTGTTACTTTTTCAAAATGTAAATCAAAACTTCCATTGTATATGGTCTTTCCTACCATTATGTTACATGATGTTCTTTGCCTGTTACATCTGAGTAAAAGAAAGCTGGGTCTAAAATGGCTGTTGGCAGCTTCTGGAATTCTGGACAGACAACCTCAATGTATCTGAACACACAATGGAATATTTAGGAGAGTTGCTAAGATGATAACCTTGGAGAACATTGTAGTTTTAAAAATGTCGAATAAATAAAATTTGAAAACTTATTATTTTCCCTCCGATTTGTACATGTAGTATATTCTCATTGTAAAAACTAGAAATACAGAAAACTACATATCATCAAAAAATTAAATTATGGTATATTTTCTTACTTTCTAAGTCTTCTCTGTCTCCGTCTTCTGCTCCCCTCTCTCAGAAACCAACAGATGATCAGACTGGACATGTGGGTCAGTTTCATTTGTTTAACATTCTATTTTGGAGAATTTCTACCTCATTAAATCATCTCCCGTTCATGATCTTAAAAGCTATTTTACCACCTAGATATACTACAGATTTTTTTTGACCTGTCCCTTATTGTTGTCTCTTACGTTGTATATGTCAATTGTTGGATGTTTGGGTGGCTGCTAATTTTAGGGGCATTATACATATCACTGTGATGAACATCATTGTTCACCTATCTCTGTGCACTTCTCTAATGATTTCTTTAAAGTTATTTCCTAAAGAGTATGACCTGATTAAACACACTGGATTTCTGTTTCCAGATGGCCCTCCAGAAAGCCAGCAGCAATATGTACCCTCATCTGAGACAGCTGGACTTTTTCTGTGCTTCACAAACCTGGGCACAGAAGCACAAAGCAAAGCAAAAACAAAGCAGCTCTGCCAGTTTGATGTGTGAAGCGTACCATCTCATTATTGTGTTATGTTTTAGTTCTTTGATTTCGCATAAACTTGACTATTTTATGTAGTGTTTATTTTCCATTGATTTTTTTATTTTATAAATTGCCTTATTCATGCCCTTTGCTCATTTGTTTATTGGAGTGTTCACTAGCATGTAGCAGTTCTCTCTCTCATAAATGAAATATATTAAGCCTTTATCTGGTGGATAGGTTACCCATATTCTATTTTTTTGTAGTCTTTTAATTCTGTGTATGGCATTTTAGGTGCTCAGAAGTTTAAAATCTTATCTAGTAAAATCAATCAGGCTTTTCCTTTATTATTCTTTCATTTGTTCTTATGGTTACAAAGCCTTTCCCTACTCTATCAAATAGCTATTCATTTCTATTTTCTTTGATAGTTTATTTTTTCAGATTTAGCTTGTCAATTGTTTGCAATATGTTTTAATGTGCGATATAAGATGAGGATCTAATATATTATTTGTAAATGTGTAAACAATTGTTTCAGTATTATTTATTAAATAAAACTTTTACACTGCTTCCAAATTCTTCTTCTTCTTCTTCTTCTTTTTTTCCTTGGGACGAAGTCTCGCTCTTGTCCCCCAGGCTGGAGTGCATTGGTGCCATCTCGGCTCACTGCAACCTCTGCCTCCCAGGTACAAGTGATTCTCCTGCCTCAGCCTCCCAAGTAGCTGGGATTACAGGTGCCTGCCACCATGCCCGGCTAACTTTTGTATTTTTAGTAGAGAGAGAGAGGGTGTTTCACCATATTGGCCAGGCTGGTCTCGAACTCCTGACCTCAGGTGATCCACCTGCCTCAGCCTCCCAAAGTGCTGGGATTATGCGTGTAAGCCATTGTGCCTGGCCCCCAAATTCATCTCTTATTATATAAGCAGTATTCACAAATACCTGGGTCACTTTCTGAGTTTGTCAATTTTTCCTCTCATTAATGTCATTTAATTCTTCATTAGTGCCATATTTGTGTGACTGGAAATGTACTTGTATATAGTACTCTCCTTTAAAAAAGTAGATACATTCCCCTCTTGATTCTTATGATGAAATATCTTTATTTTGGTGAGCTCCTCAAAGACTTCATTGCAATTTTGATTAGAATTCTATTAAAATGCAAAATAATTTTGCACTTAGTTTTCCATATACATTTATAAGTTTCTGTTATTCAAGCTTTCTTTTATCATTACAAAAAATAGTAATTTTCTTCATGTAATTTCTTCATATTTCATGATTAATTGAATATTAATTGTTTTCCATTGTTTGTTGGTATTATGAATAATTTTTTCTCACATTAAATTGTTGGTTTTTTCTGTGTATAAAAAGGTAATGGGGCCGGGCGCGGTAGCTCACACCTGTAATCCCAGCACTTTGGGAGGCTGAGGCGGGCGGATCACCTGAGGTCAGGAGTTTGAGACCAGCCTGACCAACATGGAGATACTCCATCTCTACTAAAAATGCAAAATTAGCCTGGCGTGGTGGTACACGCTGTAATCCCAGCTACTTGGGAGGCTGAGGCAGGAGAATCGTTTGAACCCGGGTGGCAGAGGTTGCAGTGAGCCGAGATTGCACTCCAGGCTGGGCAACAAGAGTGAAATTCCATCTCAAAAAAAAAAAAGAAATAAAGGGTAATGGTGTATTGCATTTTGCTGAGCCCATTTGTGAGCATAAGAAATTTTACACAGAAATGTGTTTACATATAATATATATATATATTTATGTATGATACTTTATTCTTCCATTTTGGTTAATGAGTATAAAATGCAGTTAGAAGGAATAAGTTCCAGTATTCAGTAATATAGTAGAAAAATCATAGCTCACAATAATTTATTATATATTTTAAAGTAGCTGGAAGAGAATTATTGTAATGTGCCCAACACAAAGATCAATGTTTGAGGTGATGGGTATGGCATTATCCTTATTTGATCATTACACATTGTATACATGTATCAAAATATCACATGTACCTCAAAAATATGTACAATAATGATATGTCAATTAAGAAAATTAAAAAAAAAAAAAGAATTCCCCAAACAGTGGCAAAATAATGGTGATCTTGGCAGGCATTCTTTTTTTGCTCCTGCATTTAATCGAAATGGCTCTAAACTGAATCATGAAGAATAATGTCTGGCCTTGGCTTGAAGTAAATAATTTTTGTCACATAAAAGAAATATGCTTTAATTTTTACTTCTACTAAGAGGGTATTTTCCCCTATCATGAATAGGGTGTTGATTTAATCAAATGCTTTTCCTGCTTCTGTTCAGGTAATAAATTGGTTTTTATTTTCATAACTTATTGATATACCACAATATTTTAATATATTCACAAATATTAAACATCCCTTATATTCATGGACTACTCTTTACATAGTCATGTTGTATATTTATTTGACTATATTTTGAATTCAACACTACCAGTAATTGCATTTGTATTCGTAATTGATTTATGGTTTTCTTTTATTTTATACTGTATTTTCAGCTGCTTGGAAAGTAGTTGAAGTATTTCTTTGTAAGCGATTTGAAAGAACTCACCTGGAAAATTATTTCTGCCTGTGATCTTTTACGGATTTAATCCTTTAACATTTTCAAGTTTTCCCACTGATGAAACTTTTAGATTTTCTCATTTAGTCTTGGGTCTATTTTGATAATTTATATTTGCTTTTAAAATTTTCCCATTTTAAAAGATTTTGAAATCCATATACATGGATTTTAAATCATGTAATTCTCTATTTAAAACAATTTCTCTGCCTCTTTATTTGACCTTTTCTAAATCTAATATTATGCACATGAGCTTTCTGTCTGTTTTTCATTGCATATTTTGTATTTTTGCTTCTCCCTCAAATTCAGCTCTTGAATTTATTTGTTAATTTTACTATTTTCTGTTTTGCAAATATGGTTGTCCCATAGCATCTTTGGGAAATTGGTTTCAGGACTTACCTACCTGCCCATACTAAATCTGAGGATGCTTGAGTCTCTTATACAAAATAGCATGGTGTTTGTGTATTACCTATGCACATCCTTCCATATCCAGTACTTTAAATCCTTCCTAGCTTGCTTATAATACCTAGTGCAATGTAAATGGTTGTTATACTGTGTTGCTTTTGCTTGCATTCTTTTTTAAATTTTATCTTATTTATTTTAAATAGTATTATTTATTTATTTATTATCTTATTTATTTTTCAATGTTTTTGATCTGAAGTTGGTTGAATTTTCAGATGAGGAACCTGTGCATATGGAGGGCCAACTGTAATTACAGTTGTGCACCACCTAAGAAGGCTTCTGTCAACAATGGACCAAACATACGGTAGTGGTCCCATAAGATTATAACGTGGTGAAAAATTCCTATCACCTAGTGACATTGCAGCCATTGTAATGTCATAGTGCAATGCATTACTCACCTGTTTGTTGTAGGGCTGGTGTAAAGAAAAAAAAAACCTATGTACTGCCAGTTCTATAAAAGTATGGCATGTCCAACTGGGTACAATTGATAATGATAATAAATGACACTGTTAATGCTTTATATATTTACTATACTATACTTTTTATCATTATTTTAGAGTATACTCCTTTTATTTATTAAAAAAACAAACAAACAGTTAGCTTTAAAGCAACCTCTGGCCAGTCTTTCAAGAGGAATTCCAGTAGGTATTATCATCACAGGAGATGACAGCTCCAAGTGTGTTACTGCCCCTGAAAACCTTCCAGTGGGACAAGATGTGGAGGGGCAAGACAATGATGATATTCGTGATCCTGCCTCCGTGTAGGCTTAGGCTAATGTGCGAATTTGCATCTTAGTTTTTAATAAAAAAAGTTTAAAAAATAAAAAATGTAAATAGAAAAAAGATTATATAATAAGGAGTAAAGAAATAAAATATTTTTGTACAGCTGTGCGATGTATTTGTTTTAAGCTAAGTGTTATTACAAAAGGGTCAAAAGTTAAAACATTTAAAGTTTATAAAGTAAAAAAACTAGAGCAAGCTAAGGCCAATTTAATACTGAAGAAAGAGTTTTAAAACTTTAGCTTAGCCTAAGTGTACAGTGTTTATAAAATGTATATAGTAGTGTACACTTACAGTAAGCTAAGGTTGATTTCTTATTGAAGAAAGAATTTTAAAGATTGAACTTAGCCTAAGTGTACAGTGTTCAGAAAATGTGTATAGTAGTGTACAGTAATGGCCTAGGCCTTCACATTCGCTCACTGACTCAACCTAGAGCAACTTCCAGTCCTGCAGTCTCCGTTCATGGTAAGTTCTCTATACAGGTAACTATTTTTAATCTATTAAACTGTATTTTTACGTACCTTTTGTATGTTTAGCTATACAAATACTAACTGTGAGAGGTGCTCAAACCAGAGCGACTCCATCTTGCATAGGGGCTGAGTTGAATGAGGCTTAGACCTGCTGGGCAATATTCCCAGGAGGTCAGGTATTCTTATTCACCACATGTTTATGGTTAAGGAAACAGAAACAGACCCAGGACATGACAGACCCAGGAAATGTCCTATGTCCCCATATCAAGATCTTAGTTTAAGAGTCAGTTTCGCTTCAAAGATAATAATATAGACTCTTGGCGAAAGACAGTAGTTACAGAAAGATTAGCAACCATTTGTCACAAACCCTTGTAGTAGAGCATAACTTTCCCATGATTTTTATCTTATATATAAACAAGCATTGTGCCTAAGATGAGTGCGTTCTTCCTCTTACTTTCGGGAATGCCCTGCTCTGTCTATGGAATAGCTATTCTTTCATTCCTTTACTTTCTTAATGAACTTGCATTCACTTTACTCTGTGGACTTACCCTGAATTCTTTATTGAGCAAGATTTAAGAACCCTCTCTTGGGGTCTGGATTGGGACCCCTTTCTGGTAACATAACCACTGTTTTATAATAGCCTACAGTATTTAATACTATTGATGCTATACAGGCTTGTAGCCCAGGAGCAACAGGATGTATCACATAGTCTATGTGTGCAGTAGGCTATCCCATCTAGATTTGTGTAAGCACACTCTATGATGTCTGCACAATGACAAAATTGCCTAAGGATGCACTTCTCAGAACGTATTCCCATCATTAAGTGACATATATTGTGTTTTATGTTACCTTTATTTTTTCATTTTAAAAACATTTCTTAGATGTGCTTTTCTCATAAATCTTTAAGTCAAATAGTTTAGTTATTTTAAAGCAGTAAATTTGAAGTAGAAATTTAGCCACATCTGATGTGTATTTATATGTATAGTAATATTTTACATTATGCTGTTGTTTAAAAAGCACTTTATAATTGAGATTTTGATTTTCTTTTTGACACTATCTAATTATTTTGAAAATTATTCTTAAAGTGGTCCAGCCTTTTCACTTTTTTTAAAAAAATGCTGCTAATTTTTTGGTTTCTTCTTGTTGCCAGGGCATTTGGTCTATAAATGATTGCTTAGCAGCATTTCTTGAAGTTGCATTTGTGGTCTTAAAAATAACATATATCGGCCGGGCGCGGTGGCTCAAGCCTGTAATCCCAACACTTTGGGAGGCCGAGACAGGCGGATCACGAGGTCAGGAGATCGAGACCATCCTGGCGAACACGGTGAAACCCCGTTTCTACTAAAAAATACAAAAAAAAACTAGCTGGGCGAGGTGGTGGGCGCCTGTAGTCCCAGCTACTCGGGAGGCTGAGGCAGGAGAATGGCGTAAACCCGGGAGGCGGAGCTTGCAGTGAGCTGAGATCCAGCCACTGCACTCCAGCCTGGGCAACAGAGCAAGACTCCGTCTCAAAAAAAAAAAAAAAAAAAAAAAAAAAACATATATTGTTAGTGGGGCAAAAATAAACCAATATATCTACTAAATCATTAAAATTACTTAAGCTCTTGAGAACAAAGAATATCAAAAGTGATTTGTACATGCTTCAGAGGATATGCAGTTTTTAGAAAATAAACAGTTAAATATTTTTATTTTAGTAAAACAAATTAAGTTCTAGTAGTATTTACTATTCTCTTGATAAGGCCACTCTCACTCTAATTCCAGTAGATTAATGGCAATGATAGCCCAAGTCTTCACTCGTCACTGTGTCCACACATTTGTTACTAGATTTCTCTGACTCTGAGCTCAGCCATGTGACTTGCTTTGGCCAGTGGATGGAAGCAAACCTTATGCAAAGCAGAAAATTTCTGGCCGGGCGTACTGGCTCACACCTGTAATCCCAGCACTTTGGGAGGCCAAGGCAGGCAGATCACCTGAGGTCAGGAGTTCAAGACCAGCCTGGCCAACATGGTGAAACCCCATCTCTACTAAAAATATAAAAAAGTTAGCCCACCGTGGTGTTGCACAGTTGTAATCACAGCTACTTGGGAGACTGAGGCAGGAGAATTGTTTGAACGCGGGAGGTGAAGGTTGCATCGAGCCAATATCGTGCCACTGCACTGTAGCCTGGGCGACAAAGTGAGAATCTGTCAAAAAAAAAAAAAAAAAAATAGGCTGGAAAATTTCTTACAGGGTTGAGCTTGCCTGCTCTCACCCTCTGTCATTGCCATGAAAACATACCTGGGCTTGCCTGCTGGAAGACGAGAGACAGCTGCAGAAGAGCTAAGCTGCCTGGGTAATGCCGGCTGAGGCTGTCCTAGACCAGCTAACAGTCAGCCCTTAGACATGGGAGCAAGGTTGGCCAAGGTCAGCAGAGCCTCCCAGCTGACCCCTAGCTCATCTTGGAGGCATGAGTGGTCTCAGCTATAAGCCAGCTGATCCCCTCAGATTTCTGAGCAAAGTGTCTATCTTGTATGCTATTAAGGGTTTGTGGTTGTTTGTTACACTGTTTTATTTGACTATAGACAACTGATACCAAAATATTGCATGCCAAGTGTTGTCTATGTTTTCTAGTATTTGTGGAAGTTTCCAAACAGGAAGGTTGATTGAATTGTCATCCTGCTTTTATTAGCTTTTAGCATCTTGTGATGCATTACAGTTTACCCTTACTTACTAGGTAGATTTAAAGATAATTTTCTAGTTTGAATAAAACTCATTTCCCCAAAATGGAAAGATGAATTATAAAGACTCTTACAAAATTATCCTAGGTTTAAAATGATTCTAATAATGTAAGCAAAAGTAAAAAACAGCAACAATTAAAACAAAACAAATCCCCCAAATGGAAGAGCAGTGCTTTTCTTACTCCTGGTATAAATCTTCATGAATCCTGCAAAGAGGTAACAACAATGATGATGAAAACAGATTTCACTAGAAGGGTGGCTATGTGTATAGTGTACCTTGTAATACTATCTCCAGGTAGCGGGAAGCCCTCATGACAGCAAAGCATTTAAGAACTAAAAATTCACAGCCTGAAGACAGGTGTTGGTATTTTTTGAGCCATGTTTAAGATATATGATATTTAATCTAAATATTAAAAATATATAACCCATTTGATATATCTTTTTGTACAGTAAAACCCCAAAGTTCACACACTATAGGAGATACACTTGTTCTTCCTTTCAAGGTAAAAGTCACTGAAGTTATACATAGAAAATCATGACAAACTAAAAGGGCATTCCTTTGTCAGAGACAAGTATTTAAAGACAGGTGTTATAGTTGTAATGTCTCCTCCAAAACTCATGTTGAAACTTAATCCCCAATGTGGCAGTGCTGAATAGGGGGGCTCCTTAAGAGGTAATTGGATCATGAGGGCTCTGTCCTTATGAATGGATTAATCCATTCATAGTTTAATGAGTTAATAAATTAATGGCTTGTCATGGGAGGAGAAATAGTAGCTTTATAAGAAGAGAAAGAGTTCTGAGATTGTACATTAACACACTCAATCTCCTTTCCATGTGATGCCCTGCACTGTCTTGTGCTCTGCAGAGTCACCAGCAGCAAGAAGGTCCTCGCCAGATGTGGCCCCTCAACCTTGGACTTAGCCTCTGTAACTGTAAAAATTAAATTCCTTTTCTTTGGTTTTCAGCTCTTGCCTCCCACCTTTCCTCCCCATTTTAGTAGTCCCCAGTGTGCATTGTTGCCATTTTTGTGTCCATCTGTACTCAATGTATGGCTTCTACTTATTAGGGAGAGCATGTGGTATTTGGTTTTCTGTTCCTGCTAGAATAAATTCTTTAATATGGAAGGCTTGCTGCTGTACAGTTGGATAAAAGTATAGATGCCTCTAAGTTGCTTCAATTTTGAGTGTTTATGAGGTGGCCTTGCAGCAATTAGATGTACAAAGTACATTGTGTGTGTATGTGTTAAGCCGTACTAATATATTTTCTAAAGGTACTAGAGAAGACAGTTTTTCAACAGTATATTGCTATTTAATAACGATGTCTAAAATCCCACTGTTCTATGGGAGAGAGAGGCAAAACATTGCTTAAGTGTAGCTACAGATAGAACAGCTCCTTTTACTGGAATAAAATGGGTTCTAGGGTAAATCACAAACTATACATGTGGAATTTATCCACTGATACCATTGTATTAGGTTGGTGCAAAAGTAATTGCAGTTTTTGCCATTAAAACTATTGGCAAAAAGTTCATTGATCTGTTTTAAAAAAAGTGGTTGATTCTTCATAGTGTGCTCAAGAGAACACTTAGTTATCTTCTGGAAAATGTTTCTAAGATTCCTCAAACATAAAGATAAGTAAAACATATTTTTTTTATATACAAAAAGGTAACCAATCCAAATTGGATGACTTTTTGTCCAAGTCGACATTTTGAAGACAAAAAAACATTTAATCTGTCCCTTCAAGGTAATGGTCATGTTTAAACAAGCAAGATATTGATTTATACAGAAACTTGTGCTAAGAAGAGAACATATCAAAAACAGATGGAATGTTTCATTCTTACATAATTTTGTTGCTGAAAACAGTGTCACTTACAATATTTCTCATATATGTATACTCAAAACCCTAGAATTATAAAGAATCTCACTCGTTTAAAAAAAAATTCAAACAATTTTGTTTCTTTTTGAACTTATTTGGCTAAAAAAATCAAAACACAAGGGTGATTATCCCAGCACAGTGCACCAGCTCTGCTAAGGGACAGACTGCCTCCTCAAGTGGGTCCCTGACCTGCATGCCTCCTGACTGGGAGAGACCCCCCAAAAGGTATCAATAGACACCTCATACAGGAGAGCCCCAGCTGGCATCAGGTTGGTGCCCTTCTGGGATGAAGCTTCCAGAGGAAGGAACAGGCAGCAATCTTTGCTATTCTGCAACCTCCACTGGTGATTCCCAGGTGAAGAGTGTCTGGAGTGGACCTCCAGCAAACTGCATCAGACCTGCAGAAGAGGGGCCTGTTAGAAGAGAAACTAACAAACAGAAAGCAATAACATCAACATAAAAGACCCCTACGTAAAAGCTCCAACCAAAGGTCATGAGCCTCAAAGATCAAAGGTAGATAAATCCATGAGGATGAGGAAAAACCAGCACAAAAACACTGAAAATTCCAAAAACCAGAATGCCTCTTCTCCTCCAAATGATTGCAACTCCTCTCTAGCAAGGGCACAAAACTGGATGGAGAATGACATTGACAAATTGACAGAAGTACGCTTCAGAAGGTGGGTAATAGCATCCTCATCTGAGCTAAAGGAGCATGTTCTAATGCAATGCAAGGAAGCTAAGAACCTTGATAAAAGGTTACAGGAACTGCTAACTAGAATAACCAGCTTAAAGAGGAACATAAATGACCTGATGGAAGTGAAAACCATAGCACAAAAACTTCATGAAGCATACAGACAAGTATCAATAGCTGAATTGATTAAGCAGAAGAAGGGATATCAGAGATTGAAGATCACCTTACTGAAATAAGGTATGAAGACAAATTGGAGAAAAAAGAATGAAAGGGAATGAACAAAGCCTCCAAGAAATATGGAACTGTGAAAAGACCAAACCTATGATTGCTTGGTGTACCTGAAAGTGACGGGGAGAATGGAACCAAGTTGGAAAACACACTTCAGGATATTATCCAGGAGAACTTTCCCAACCTAGCAAGACAGGCCAACATTCAAATTCAGGAAATACAGAGAACACCACTAAGATACTCCTTGAGATGAGCAACCCCAAGACACATAATTGTCAGATTTTCCAAGGCATAATCAAAGGAAAAACTGTTAAGGGCAGCCAGAGAGAAATGTTAGGTTACCTACAAAGGGAAGCCCATCAGACTAACAGTGGATCTCGCTGCAGAAACCCTATAAGCCAGAAGAGAATGGGGGCTAGTGTTCAACATTCTTAAAGAAAAGGATTTTCAACCCCAAGTTTTATAACCAGCCAAACTAAGCTTCATAAGCAAAGGAGAAATAGAATCCTTTACAGACAAGCAAATGCTGAGGGATTTTATCACCACCAGGCCGGCCTTACAAGAACTCCTGAAGGAAGCACTAAATATGGAAATGAAAAACCAGTACCAGCCGTT
The DNA here is from genome assembly GCF_001698545.2 of Rhinopithecus bieti. Classification (NCBI taxonomy): domain Eukaryota; kingdom Metazoa; phylum Chordata; class Mammalia; order Primates; family Cercopithecidae; genus Rhinopithecus; species Rhinopithecus bieti. The sequence continues at coordinate 2,331,185 of NW_016807758.1, forward strand.
GCAAAAACACATCAAAATATAAAGACCAATGACACTATGAAGAAACTGTATTAAATAATGTGCAAAATAATCAGCTAGCGTAATGATGACAGGATCAAACTCACACATAACAATATTAACCTTAAATGTAAATGGGCTAAATGCCCCAGTTAAAAGACACAGACTGGCAAATTGGATAAAGAGTCAAGACCCATCAGTCTGCTGTATTCAGGAGACCCATCTCACATGCAAAGACACACATAGGCTCAAAATAAAAGGAGGGAGGAATATTTACCAAGCAAATGGAAAGTAAAAAAGAAAAAAAAAAAAAAAAAACTCAGGGGTTGCAATCCTAGTCTCTGATAAAAACAGATGTTAAACGAACAAAGATCAAAAAAGACAAAGAAGGGCACTACGTAATGCTAAAGGGATCAATGCAGCAAGAAGAGCTAACTATCCTAAATAGATATGCACCCAATACAGGAACACCCAGGTTCATAAAACAAGTTCTTAGAGACCTACAAGGAGACTTAGACTCCCATATTATAATAGTGGGAGACTTTAAAACCACACTGTTATATTAGATCAACGAGACA
>NW_016807758.1:2333434-2337819 GCF_001698545.2 Rhinopithecus bieti
AAAAAAAAAAAAAAAAAAAAAAAAAAAAAAAAAAACTACTTTAAATTTCATACAGAACCAAAAAAAACAGCCCATGTAGCCAAGACAATCTTAAGCCAAAAGAACAAAGCTGGAGACATCATGCTACCTGACTTCAAACTATACTTCAAGGCTACAGTAACCAAAACAGCATGGTACTGATACCAAAACAGATATATAGACCCATGGAACAGAACAGAGGCCTCAGAAATAACACCACACATCTACAACCATCTGATCTTTGGCAAACCCAACCAAAACAAGCAATGCGGAAAGGATTCCCTATTCAATAAATGGTGTTGGGAAAACTGGCTAGCCATATGAAGAAGACTGAAACTGGACCCCTTCCTTATACCTTACACAAAAATTAACTCAAGATGGATTAAAGACTTAAACATAAAATGCAAAACCATAAAAACCCTAGAAGAAAACCTAGGCAATACCATTCGGGATATAGGCATGAGCAAAGCGTTCATGACTAAACTATCAAAAGCAATTGCAACAAAAGCCAAAACTAACAAATGGTATCTAATTAAAGAGCTTTTGCACAGCAAAAGAAACTATCATCAGAGTGAACAGTCGACCTTCAGAATGGGAGAAAATGTTTGCAATCTATCCATCTGACAAAGTGCTGATATCCAGAATCCACAAGGAATGTAAACAAATTTACAAGAAAACAAATGAACAACCCCATCAGAAAGTGGGTGAAGGAGGCCAGCGTGGTGGCTCAAGTCTGTAATTCCAGCACTTTGGGAGGCCGAGGCGGGCAGATCACAAGGTCAGGAGATTGAGACCATCCTGGCTAACATGGTGAAACCCCGTCTCTACTAAAAATACAAAAAAAATTAGCCAGGCTTGGTGGCGGGTGCCTGTAGTCCCCGCTACTCGGGAGGCTGAGGCAGGAGAATGGTGCGAACCTGGGAGGCAGAGCTTGTAGTGAGCTGAGATCACGCCACTGCACTTCAGCCTGGGCTACAGAGCAAGACTCCATCTCAAAAAAAAGGGTGAAGGATATGAACAGACACTTTTCAAAAGAAGGCATTTATGTGGCCAAAAAACATGAAAAAAATCTCACCCCACTGGTCATTAGAGAAATGCAAATCAAAACCACAATGAGATACCATCTCACACCAGTTAGAATGGTGATTATTAAAAAGTCAGGAAACAACAGATGCTGGTGAGGCTGTGGAGAAATAGGAATGCTTTTACACTATTGGTGGGAGTGTAAATTAGTTCAACCATTGTGGAAGACAGTGTGATGATTCCTTAAGGATCTAGAACTAGAAATACCATTTGACCCAGCAATCCCATTACTGGGTATATACCCGAAGGATTTCAAATCATTATACTCTAAAGACACATGCACATGTATGTTTACTGAAGCACTATTCACAATACCAAAGTCTTGGAATCAACCCAAATGCCCACAATGATAGACTGGATAAAGAAAATGTGGCACATATACAGCATGGAATCCTATGCAGCCATAAAAAAGAATGAGTTCATGTCCTTTGCAGGGACATGGATGCAGCTGGAAGCCATCATTCTCAGCAAACTAACACAGAAACAGAAATCAAAACACCACATGTTCTCACTCATAAGTGGGAGTTGAACAATAACATATGGACACAGGGAGGGGAACATCACACACTGGGGCCTGTTGGGGGGTGGGGGGCAAGGGGAGGAAGAGCATTATGACAAATACCTAATGCACATGGGGCTTAAAATCTGGATGATGGGTTGGTAGGTGCAGCAAACCACCCTGGTACATGTATACCTATGCAGCAAACCTGCATGTTCTGCACATGTATCCTAGAGCTTAAAGTAAAATAAAATGAAAACACATTACCTTCTAATTATTTGGTATGAATAACTGGTTGATAGCTGGAATGTTAGAAATTTACTAACAGAATTGCAGCAAAAAATTTTTCATAATAGATTCAGAAACAGATCAGAAATAGATTCAGCAACAGTGTGATTCTTCTATGTGGTTCTGGAGGCTTTTGTAAGTAGCTTTTTGACTATGAAGGCCATTAAATCCAAATATTGACATATACGGAATTTAGAACCTGACTTTTGGAATAGTACCATATATATGTGTGTGTGTGCATATATATATTTGAGACAGAATCTCGCTCTATTGCCAGGCTTGAGTGCAGTGGTATGATTTCGGCTCACTGGACCCTCCACCTCGCAGGTTCAAGCGATTCTTCTGCCTCAGCCTCTCAAGTAGCTGGGAGTACAGGTGCGCACCACCACACCCAGCTTATTTTTGTAGTTTTAGTAGAGATGGGGTTTCACCATGTTGGGCAGGATGGTCTCAATCTCTTGACCTCGTGATCTGTCCACCTCGGCCTCCCAAAGTGCTGGGATTACAGGCGCGAGCCACTGTGCCCGGCCACCAGATAGATTTTTTTTAAAAACGATGAAACATGTTCAACTCCTTGTCTTCTTTCCTAAGGCTATTTTCTTCAAATGCAGGGTCGTGTGGAACACTGATGTGCACAGGATAGACAGTCCAAAACTGGCAGCCTCAGCATCTTTTATGGCCACTCTTGAGACAGTTTGAAACCCACTACTTTTCAGCCTTATTGATTTATTTTTCATTTTTTCTTTTAAAGACTGTAAGTAGCATAGAATTTAACACAGTGTAAAATAGATTTTAAGAGTCCCCTTTATTACCAACAGATTTTGCTTCATTATATTTAATGCTATATTACTTGGCATGTAAACCTTTTTCTGTTAATGTTAGAATGTCGTGGTAGAATATAGCTTTACCAAATGTAAAATAATCCTGTTTGTTCAGTTTACTATTTTTTTTTTTTTGTTGATATGGAATTTACATTTGGAATTTATGTTGGAATAAAAGTGGAGGCATTATGTTGCAATGGACACCGTGCCTCTACTTTTGTTGTCTGATTTACCTTTGTCCAATATTTTAACTTTTTCTATATTACTTTGTTTTAGATTCATAAAAATGACTTGTAGCTGCACTTTCATTCTGGTGCTCATTTAAGAGCCTTTGTTTAAAGATGGTAATTTAACTGATTTACAGTTATTGTGAAGTTGTGTGCTCAATCTCTTTTTTCATCCTGTTTTTTTCTTTGTTGAAAACCTACCAATAACTTCCACTCCCAGTTCTTCACTATATGTAGAGTCTTATTTAATTGTAAAATTTCTCCTGTAGTGATTTACGTATTATACAACTTGTTTGGAATTCTACAAATAGATATCTTTAATTAAAACACCTCATTATGGTGTATTTTAATTGTTGGCATAAAATTAAATATTTCTGTTTTTCTCTCAACTTTGGCATGAGGAAAAACACATTTACTTTCCTTTAAGCTTCATGTTTTCTAAAAAAATAATTGATTAAGATGGTTATTATTACTTTTGCTAATTTTAATCTTCTGTTTTATAATATATTTCAGCATGTTTTAGACCACATTTACAGCAAATATTTAGACATTTATACTTATGGAATTTCATTGCTCACTACCAATTTTTTTATATCTTAGTTTCTCTACTTTTGAATTTCTTCATTTCTTTTGTATTTAGACAGGCTTCAATGCATTTAAAACAAGTCTTTTGCCAAAGATACACCAATCATGTAGTTGTACTTGAAAGGAAAAGTCTGAATCTGTCTTGATATTTTATTTCTTTTCTTTCATGCCATCAGTTTTTCCCTGCCTCCATGTTTACAGAATATTTTTTCATTCTTTTAATTTTGAAGGTCACCAGGTTATGGTTATTCCCTTTCACTAATTATCTTTTGTAATAGCAGAAAAACGTTAATCTGAGATCTCAGAAAGTATTGCTTCTGTTCAGAAAGGTTTCCTTTCATTTTATCTCTAATAATTGTTTATTTTCAAAGCATTACAGGTCCTTTCAGGTGCATTGCTTCTGTCATTCCACAGCATCTACGATTTTCAACTCTCTATTTCTTTTCTCTGCACTCAGGAAAAAGCTTTGGAGCCCTTCCTGATCTTTGCTATCTTTCTCTTCTGCAATCTCCAAAGCAATATTAAATTCAAATATGATTTGTTAACACTTTCATATTCTTCCATTAACCAGCTCATATTCTCTATATCTCTTGGTTTTCAGACTTTATGTTTTTCTTAATTCAGATGAGAAACTAAAGCATTAAAATTGTTCCTTTTTCAAAAAAATTTAAAATACATTTTGGAGGACAAGTGTAGCTTTGTTACATGGATATATTGCATTGTGGTAAAATCTGGGCTTTTAGTGTAGCCATAACCTGAAGAGTGTACATTGCAACTTTTTTTTTTTTTTGCATTGACCTGGAGATTTAAAAAAAAAATTTAAATTTATTTATTTATTTATTTATTTACTTATTTTATTATTAT